>NW_024055665.1:1554191-1732279 GCF_902713615.1 Scyliorhinus canicula
CCCATGTCCCTGCCAGGAACTACTGACTTAAGAAAGGCAGATTCTCATCTGATGAGTGATGCTTTACTCAGTTATTGTCAAAACATAACAAATGCTGTCAGGTGTCGGCGGCGTAGGACGATCCTCCTGAGGGGGGGGCACGACTTGGTGCCCGGCGAATCCGTTTACAGAAAACAAATTCAGCGCGATCCGTTAGCAGCCAAGTGGGAAGGCCCTACCAGATATTACTCACAGCCCAGTCAGCTGTGAAACACCAAAGAAATAAATCATGGATTCACGCGTCACATGTGAAGCGCACGTTCCAAAATCAGAATCTGTAAAAATGTTTGCCATAATATTGATTTTCAGTTCCATGTTTGGCCCAGAAGCCTTACCCAGGAGTTCAATGTTAACACGTTCCTTTACATGTCCTATACCTATGCCAGAGACTTTAACCTCTCTAAGTGCTGGGTGTGTTCTTCTATCCCTACCAATTCCCAAGCAGGTATCCCACTACAGCCTGTTCCTTTTGCTTTATCCCAAATGGCAGAATTCTACATTTTCCAAAATCCCGACTCTACCCTTCCCCAATGTGGAGACACCAGAACCAAAGAAATGATAAACCATGAGATTAAGAGATGGCGATCTGCAGGCAGCCCACTAAACACTTTCAAGGGATGGTATCAACATGTCTATGATCGGAAACAGAAACCACCCCAAGTAACCTTCCCAACTGGTCATAATCATACTGGGACCATATATTTTAATCAGCTATAATCATAGAGCATGGAATGCTGGATACAGTAAATGTGAATATTATTTGGATGTGAGTGCCAGTAAAATGTGCACTCATGACACAAGAAAGGTTGTGGTCTATGGACATGAAGAGAATCCCACGACTTTAAAGGGCTACCTAATCAAGCTGAATGGGACAAAATATTCCAGAACATTTTGGTCCCAACAAGTGGTTTGCCCAATATTCTACCTATAATGACCCCATTACATCTGTGTAATAATGCATACCCTTAGCTCCCGGTGAGCTGGCGAGGAGCGTGCTATTTAGGATTCATTATCCCTTCATCCGTCATTCCCTTTCCCTAGCTGATGCTATAAACCAGACTCAAAACAATGGATCTCTTATCCCACAGATTTGAGAAATATCAACCTACCGCTATCATCAGAGGTCTAAACAGGAGATCACAGGGGCTGAGAAATTATTTTCTGCTCTCATCCCTGCCTATGGCATCATCGTACTGACCAGAGAATACATTAAACTGGCAGCAGCCTGGAGAGAAACAGCCAATGACACTGCCCCGAGCCCTAAGTAGCATTTCAGCCCAGATGCTTGCCATTCCAACTGTGGCTTTACTTGGAAGTCCAAACCTACTTAAGCACCAGCGGAGTCACACTGGGGAGAGGCCGTTCATCTGCTCGGTGTGTGGGAAGGGATTCACTAAGTCATCCCACAGGCTGAGGCACAAGCGAGTTCACAAGTGACCTGCAGGGATTGGAATTTGGATTCTGCTGTTAATCACACCCGGACCGAACCATCTTCACTCTGACAGCTGGAGTTTGTTGCTGCTGATATTAATCAGCCTGAAAAGCTGGGGTGTGCATTGATGTTCTTTATAAATATTGACTAAATCAGCTTTGATTCAGACACTTTTGAATATTTGGTTTCCTCAACGATAAGAGGAGACTGATTATCTGCTGAATTGGAACATTATTTTGATCTTTTCTACTCTGAATTATTTCTGTTCTCTGGTTCACCTTCTCCAGATTAAACACTGAGCTTTCATCAATCCTATCAATCTGTTGGAGACATTGGGCGGTTGGCTAAGTTTCACCTGATGTTGGTGTCAGTTGCCCTCGGGACGATTTCCCAGTTTCTGAAATTCCAGTGTGTTTCTGTGTTGATGTAATGATTCAGAGTTTCAGTTCCAATGCTGATGATGGAGGGCCTGTGCTGACAGAACCACAGAATCATTACAGATTCAGGAGGAGGCCATTCAGCCCATCGAGCCTGCACTGCTCACCGAAAGAACATTCTACCTAATCCCACTCCCCTGCCTTATCCCTGTAACCTTGTACATTCTTTCTTTGCAGATAATAATCCAATTCCCTTTTAAATACATTGATTGAAGCTCCATCTCCATCTGAATATGTTCATTCCAGACTCCATCCACCCTCTGGGTGGAAACATTTGGCCTCTCATCACCTCTGCTCCTTTTGCTAATTATTTGAATCTGTGCTCTCTCGTTCTTGATGTACTCCTGAGGGGAAATAGCTTTTCATTATTTACCCTGTCCAAACCCCTCAGGATCTTGATTACCTCTACAAGTCTCCAAACAGCCTTCTTTTCTCCAAGGAAAACAGAACATAGAACATAGAACGATACAGCGCAGTACAGGCCCTTCGGCCCTCGATGTTGCACCGTCATGGAAAAATCTAAAGGCCATCTAACCTACACTATGCCCTTATCATCCATATGCTTATCCAATAAATTTTTAAATGCCCTCAATGTTGGTGTGTTCACTACTGTTGCAGGTAGGGCATTCCACGGCCTCACCACTCTTTGCGTAAAAAACCCACCTCTGACCTCTGTCCTATATCTATTGCCCCTCAATTTAAGGCTATGTCCCCTTGTGCTAGCCACCTCCATCCGCGGGAGAAGGCTCTCGCTGTCCACCCTATCTAACCCTCTAATCATTTTGTATGCCTCTATTAAGTCACCTCTTAACCTTCTTCTCTCTAACGAAAACAACCTCAAGTCCATCAGCCTTTCCTCATAAGATTTTCCCTCCATACCAGGCAACATCCTGGTAAATCTCCTCTGCACCCGTTCCAAAGCTTCCACGTCCTTCCTATATTTTTTTTTTTTTTTTTTTTTAAATTTAGATTAGCCAATTATTTTTTCCAATTAAGGGGCAATTTACGTGGCCAATCCACCTACTCTGCACATTTTTGGGTTGTGGGGCGAAACCCACGCAGACACGGGGAGAATGTGCAAACTCCACACGGACAGTGACCCAGAGCCGGGATCGAACCTGGGACCTCAGCGCCGTGAGGCGGTTGTGCTAACCACTAGGCCACCGTGCTGCCCTACGTCCTTCCTATAATGAGGCGACCAGAACTGTACGCAATACTCCAAATGCGGTCGTACTAGAGTTTTGTACAACTGCAACATGACCTCATGGCTCCGGAACTCAATCCCTCTACCAATAAAGGCCAACACACCATAGGCCTTCTTCACAACCCTATCAACCTGGGTGGCAACTTTCAGGGATCTATGTATATGAACACCGAGATCCCTCTGCTCATCCACACTACCAAGAATTTTACCATTAGCCAAATATTCCGCATTTCTGTTATTCTTTCCAAAGTGAATCACCTCACACTTCTCCACATTAAACTCCATTTGCCACCTCTCAGCCCAGCTCTGCAGCTTATCTATGTCCCTCTGTAACCTGCAACATCCTTCCGCACTGTCTACAACTCCACCGACTTTAGTGTCGTCTGCAAATTTACTCACCCATCCTTCTGCGCCCTCCTCTAGGTCATTTATAAAAATGACAAACAGCAACGGCCCCAGAACAGATCCTTGTGGTACGCCACTCGTAACTGAACTCCATTCTGAACATTTCCCATCAACTACCACTCTCTGTCTTCTTTCAACTAGCCAATTTCTGATCCACATCTCTAAATCACCCTCAATCCCAGCCTCCATATTTTCTGCAATAGCCGACCGTGGGGAACCTTATCAAACGCTTTACTGAAATCCATATACACCACATCAACTGCTCTACCCTCGTCTACCTGTTCAGTCACCTTCTCAAAGAACTCGATAAGGTTTGTGAGGCATGACCTACCCTTCACAAAACCATGCTGACTGTCCCTAATCATATTATTCCTATCTAGATGATTATAAATCGTATCTTTTATAATCCTCTCCAAGACTTTACCCACCACAGACGTTAGGCTCACCGGCCTATAGTTACCGGGGTTATCTCTACTCCCCTTCTTGAACAAAGGACCACATTTGCTATCCTCCAGTCCTCTGGCACTATTCCTGTAGCCAATGATGACCTAAAATCAAAGCCAAAGGCTCAGCAATCTCTTCCCTGGCTTCCCAGAGAATCCTAGGATAAATCCCATCCGGCCCCGGGGACTTATCTATTTTCACCTTGTCCAGAATTGCCAACACTTCTTCCCTACGCACCTCAATGCCATCTATTCTAATAGCCTGGGTCTCAGCATTCTCCTCCACAATATTATCTTTTTCTTGAGTGAATACTGACGAAAAGTATTCATTTAGTATCTCGCTTATCTCCTCAGCCTCCACACACCAACTTCCCACCACTGTCCTTGACTGGCCCTACTCTTACCCTAGTCATTCTTTTATTCCTGACATACCTATAGAAAGCTTTTGGGTTTCCTTGATCCTACCTGCCAAAGACTTCTCATGTCCCCTCCTTGCTCGTCTCAGCTCTCTTTAGATCCTTCCTCGCTTCCTTGTAACTATCAAGCGCCCCAAACTGAAACTTCACGCCTCTCTTCACATAGGCCTCCTTCTTCCTCTTAACAAGAGATTCCACTTCTTGGTAAACTACGGTTCCCTCGCTCGACCCCTTCCTCCCTGCCTGACTGGTACGTACTTATCAAGAACATGCAATAGCTGTTCCTTGAACAAGCTCCACATATCCAGTGTTCCCAACCCTTGCAGCCTACTTCTCCACCAACACATCCTAAGTCATGTCTAATGGCATCATAATTGCCCTTCCCTCAGCTATAACTCTTGCCCTGCGGGGTATACTTTATCCCTTTCCATCACTAACGTAAAGTCACCGAATTGTGGTCACTGTTTCCAAAGTGCTCACCTACCTCCAGATCTACACCTGGCCTGGTTCATTACCCAAAACCAAATCCAATGTGGCCTCGCCTCTTGTTGGCCTGTCAACATATTGTGTCAGGAAAACCCTCCTGCACACATTGTACAAAGAATGACCCATCTAATGTAACTCGAAACTATATCTTTTCCAGTCAATATTTGGAAAGTTAAAGTCTCCCATAACACTACCCCTGTTACTTTCGCTCTTTTCCAGAATCATCTTCGCCATCCTTTCCTCTACATCCCTAGACTCAGCCTCTCCTCATAGCTCCAGTTATTTATCCATGGATTCATTCTTGTGAAGCTTCTTTGGACTCTGTACTCCATTGCCTTCACATCCTTCCTCAAGTTTTAATATAATTATCTCCTGGGATGTGGTGTCGCTGGCTGGGTATTTACTGCCCATCATTAATTGCCCTTGAACTGAGTGGTTTGCTCTGTCGTTTCAGAGGGCATTTTCAGAGTGAACCACTTTGCTGTGGGTCTGGTGTCACATGTGGGCCACACCAGGTAAGGGCAGGAGATTTCCTTGCCTAAAGGACATGAGGGAGCCAGATGGGTTTTTATGACAAACAACAATGGTTTCGTGGGCCATCATTAGACTTTTAAATCCAGATTTTAAAAAATTGAATTCACATTCCACCATTCCATATACTACTAAGTAAATTTCTGGACTAAAGAATTGTGAGTTCTTTGAAGATGTAACAAGCAAAGTGGATAATGGGGATCCTGGAGATGTAGTATATCTGGACCTCCGGAAGACATTTGATAAGTTGCCGCACAGAAGGTTAATTGACAAGGTGAAATCACATGGGATTAGGGGTAATTTATTAGTTAGATAGAAGACTGGCTGACAGACAGGGGACAGAGAGTCAGGATAATGGTTATTTTTCTGGATGGCAAGATGTAAACTAGTGGGCTGCCACAGAGTTCGGTCCTTGGGCCCCAGCTATTTACAATCTATATTAATGACTTTGATACAGGTATAGAAGGTTTCTATAACCAAATTCGCAGATTACACAAAAATAGGTGGGACAGGAAGCTGCAATGAGAAAATAAGAACCTTACAAATGGATATAGATAGGTTAGGAAAGAAAATGGAATGTTAGCAAAAGGAATTGAGTAATAAAGAGTTGTTGCAACTATACACGGCATTGGGAAGACCGCACCTGGATTATTGTGCACAGTTTTGACCCCTTTTTGAGGAAAGTTGTAGTGGAATTGGAGGCAGTTCAGAGGAGGTTCACTAGATTGATTCCAGAGATGAGGGGTTTGTCGTATGAGGAGAGATTGAACAGTTCAGGCCTATACTCTCTGGAGTTTAGAAGAATGAGGGGAGATCTAATTGAGGTAAAGAAGATGTTAAAAGGTATAGATAGTGGGTGGGCAAGGATAGCACAGTGGTTAGCATTGTTGCTTCACAGCCCAGGGTCCCAGGTTCTATTCCCGGCTTAGGTTACTGTCTGTGCGGAGTCCGCACATTCTCCCTGTGTCGGCGTGGCTTTTCTCTGGGCGTTTCGGTTTCCTCCCACAAGTCCCAAAAGCCATGCTGTTGGTTATTTGGGCATCCTGAATTATTCCCTCTGTGTACCTGAAAAGGTGTTGGAATGTGGCGACTTGGGGATTTCCACAGTAACTTCATTAGAGTGTAAGCCTACTTGTGACAATAATGAAGATCATAAAGTAGACGTGGAGCTGATGCTTCCTCTTGTGGGGCATTTTAAACGAGAGGTCATAATCTTAGAATAAGAGGTAGCAAATTTAAAACAGATTTGAAGAGAAACTACTTCTTCCAAAGGGTTGTGAATCTGTGGAATTCGCTACCCCAGAGGTGCGGTGGATGAAGGGACAGTGAATAAATTCAAGAGGAGTTAGACAGATTTTAATTGTAATGGATTGAAGGCTAATACAGAGTTGAGCTCAGGATGGGATCAGCCATGATCACATTGAACGTGTTTAGGCTTGGGAGGCTAAATTGCCTACTCCTGCTCCTCGGTCATGTGTTCTCGGGAGGAGATGCTCTGGCTGATTTTGCAATCCAGCTCTTGGTCTTTAGCATTGTGGGTAACAGATGAGGAACATATCAGCTATGATAGAATGGCGGAGTAAACACGTTGGGCCAAATGGCCTAATTCTGCTCCTGTATCTTATGAACTTATGACTACAGTCAGAAGTCTTACAACAACAGGTTCAATTCCCAACAGGTTGTTTCAAATGACTAGCTTTACGGAGCACTGCTCCTTCCTCTGAAAGCCTAAGTTATTTGAAACAAACCTGTTGGACTTTAACCTAGTGTTGGAAGACTTCTTACTGTGCTCACCCCAGTCCAACGCCGGCATCTCCACATCAGAACCTCTGACTGTACACAGAACAATACTTTTCACTTGTACCTCAGTACATGTGACAATGAAACAGATACAATACAAACAAGTCTTGTTTACCCATCCCTATGTGCTCACTTTCCTTTTAAGAGTACCAAAAGTTGAAATTTCCCATTCTTTGTTTCTTATAGTTGTGATCATCCTGATCACTATCATCTCCTCCACACCCCTTCAAGATCTCTGCACTAATTTAATTCCAGCCACTATGGCACTCCTAATTTATTCGGTCCACCATTACTGGCCTTTTCTCAGCTTTGACAAAGAGTCATCGGACTCGAAACGGTAGCTCTTTTCTCTTTCCTACAGATACTGCCAGACTTGCTGAGATTTTCCAGCATTTTCCCTTTCGTTGCTGGCCTTTTATCATTTGACTGGGCCACAAGCTCTGGAATTTCCTCCTTAAAACTCTGCGACTCTCTAACTCACTTTCCTCTGTCATAATATACATCTATGTATATAATGGAGTGCAGACAGGCAGTGATTGACACTTAAATCTGGTTAGGCTAGTATCAGGTCTCCAGTCAAGTCAGTATCGTGCCAATCCACAGTTGAACATGGAAAATAGTTTAGATGTAAAATAAAATCGTGTTGCATCTCATCAAGTGTTGGAAGTCTGTCTCTCGCTACACTGCATCAAGTGCAGTCCACATCGACCCAGTCTGCCAACACATCATCCTCTGTTAAGATTATCCTTAAAATCTAATATCTCCTCATGTTGCTCACTGTCAATTGTTATTTTATAACATTTCTCTGAGATGTGTTAAAAAGCTTGATTCTGTCAAGGCACAATAACTACGAATTGTTGTCACTACCCTGGACAGATATAATTGTTCGGTCTCATACATACGAATTTGTAACTCGGAGTTAAACACTCTGTCATGAAAAAACATTTGAAAAATATTGCCCTCAACAATGATGGCGACTGAGCCTGCTGCTGCCCCCAATAAAGATGGTGGATGCGCGTGCGCTTCGCTACTACCGCCCACAGCACAGGTGGTAGGTGCGCGCGCGCGCAGGCAGCGAGTGCCCCAATACAGTTGGCGAGTGCGCATGCGCAGCTACGGCTGGTGCGTGGAGAGATGGTGGACTCGCTGTCCTGTCTGTGAGAAAGCTCAGGGCCCCCGGTACCGGTAGGTTATTCTTCCGGGTTTTCGGTTTACATAACATGTTTAAGAAGTGTGTCCAACTGACGCGCCTAATCGAGCTCTCCCTCGCTTCCGCCATTCCCAACTTTCCGGATTTGGATCCCAGAAAGAACTTTCGTTGCGCCGCCATTAATCGCACTGCGCATGCTTCACTTGCCCCAGTCCCTCCCCCTCATTCACTCCGATTGGCTGGAGGACCAGCCACTCCCGACCAGTCATCTGAATCCGCCCCCTGAACCCTATTGGTCAGCAGCTGCCGTCAATCATTGCCCGTGCATTGTGAGGTGTCAGGTAAGAGGTCAGTGTCGGGGGGCGGGGTTTACTGACACCAGTGGGGCCCCAGAGCCGAATGTGAAACATTGAACAGTCTCCACTCTCTCAGTCCGTCACTTCCGGCTTCTCTCCACAAACAACCTCAGAGAGACCAGGGGGGCGTCACTGACCCAGTGACAATGTCACTGCATTAGTGGGCAAGTCTAATGTAACCCCTCCTGTTCAAAAAGGCAGAAAATAGGAAACTAGTTAGTTTAAAACCTCTTGTTGGGAGACTTGGAATCCATTATTGAGGAAGTAGTAACTGGACATTTGGAAAGTCAAACCGCAATCCATCAGTCAGCGTGGTTTTGTGAAGGGTAGATTGTGTTTGACTCATTTGTTTGGAGTTGTTTGAAGTAATAAGCCAGATATTTGGACTTTCAGAATACATTTGAGAAGATGGAAATTAACATGCATAAGTCTGAGGTTATCCATTTTGGTCAGAGGAATAAAAAGGCAACTTATTATTTAAATGGAGAGAAACTTCAGAGGACATTGGTTGGGTGATGAACAAATATTTCACATCTGTCTCCAGCCAAGAGAATGAGGAGGTAGATATGGAACTCGGGGAGAGAGATCGAGAGTTTCTTGAGCGAATTGACAGAAGGAGTGCCAAGGCATTGGAAGTGTTGGCAGGCTTAAAAGTGGACAAATCTCCAGGTCTGGACGAATTGTGTTGCAGGATGCTGTGGGAGGCGAGATTGCAGGGGCCCTGACCCAAATTTCTAATTCCTCTTTGGCTATGAGGTTGGTGCTAGAGGACTGGAGATCAGCTAATATGATCCCACTATTTAAGGAAGATTGTCGAGATAAGCCAGGGAACTGCAAAGCAGTGAGTCTCACGTCAGTGGTAGTGGAAACTATCGGAGAAAATTCTGAAGGAGAGAATCTATCTCCACTTGGAGAGGCAAGGTTTGATCAGAAATAGTCAGCATGGCTCAGCGGGAGGTCATGCCTCACAAATTTTGATTGATTGATTGACACAAGGTGTGTTGATGGTGGTAATGACGTAGTTTACACAGATTTCAGCCTTTGACAAGATCCCACATGGGAGACTTTATAAAGAAGACAAATACACATGTGACACAGAGTAACATGATAAGGTGGATTCAAAATTGGCTTAGCTGTAGGAGAGGGTGATGACAGATGGCTGCTTTAGTGTCTGGAAGCCAGTGTCCAGTAGGGTACCACAGGGATCTGCGCTGGGTCCCCTGTTGTTTGTCATTTAGATGACTTTGTGTGGGGTAGAATCATTACCTTTGTGGATGACACACAGCTTGGCCTGGTGATTAACAGTGAGGTTGAGTATCTTGGGTTACAGGAAGATATAGACAGGATGATCAAATGGGCAGAAACGGGGCAGATGGAATTTAACCCTGAAAAGTGTGAGGTGACACACTTTGGAAGGAGTAATTTGAAAAGGAAGCATTCAGTGAACGGCCTGACACTGTGAAGTCTGAGGAACAAAGGGACCTTGGCCTGTTTGTCCATAGATCTCTAAAGGTGGAAGGGCAGGTTAATAGGATGGTGAAAGAGGCATATGGGGCACTTGTCCTTTAGCAATTGAGGCATAGATGGGGTCACAGTGACGTCTCAGGAACAGTGACGTCAGCCCTCAGACCATCTTCATGTTGTATTTGGCGTCATCCCCGCTGCTGCCTCCGCCGCCCCCGCCAGCGTGCGGCACAAAGTCGACATGAATGTTGTGTTTGATGGGCCCGCTGACCCGGCTCCAGATGAAAGTAAAGTGAAGCAGAGCGACACCACGGTGAAGAAGGAGGTGAAGCCCATGGTGGTGGCCACCAGCAGCGTGTGGGTGTCGAAGGGGTATCCGGGCCGCAGGCCGGCCTTGGCCCGGGAGTCGGAGCGCCCGGCCAGTCCCAGCTCCTGCAGCGAGAGCGGCCGCACCTGTAGTGAGGCCGTGGCGTTGCCGCCGGCGTTGCGGGCCACACAGCGGTAGATGCCGGAGTCCATGCGGCGGACCGAGGTGATCTGCAGGCTGCCGTCCGGCAGGAGGCGGCTGCGGCCCACGGCGGGGCCAGAGAGGAGCGGGGGCGCGGGGGGCAGGCTGGGGTCCGGACGCCCGGGGAGGAGGCCGCGGTCCTCGGGTTTCAGGCCCTGGTCCTCGGCTATTAGGCAGGCAGCAGGCGGAGACGGGACAGGCCCTGGAAGGGGCGGCCGGGCAGGGCGGTGGCCTTGGGAAAGGCCAGCAGGCGGAGGGCGGTCAGGTTGAGGAGGGGGGAGAGGACAGGCCCAGGCGGCCAGGCCAGCGCGGCGCCGCGGACGGTGAGTTGGTTGAGGCCGCTGAGGCCGGCCCAGGCCCGCGGGCCGGCCCAGGCCAGCTCGGGGGAGCCCAGGCTGAGGGTGCGCAGGGCGGCCAGGCCGCGGAAGGTGTGATCGCTGAGCAGCAGCAGCGGGTTGCCGACCAGCTCCAGGCTGCGGAGGGCGGCCAGGCCGCGGAGGGCTCCGGGCTGCAGGTAGCGCAGGAGGTTGTGGCCTAGGCCCAGGCGCCATAGCCGCTCCAGGCCGCCCAGGGCGCCGGCTTCCAGCTCCCGCAGCCGGTTGTGGCCCAATTCCAGCTCCGACGGCTCAGGCCTCGCGCCGGGCCCCAGTCCAGCCGCTCCAGCCGGTTGCCGCTCAGGTCCAGCGCCCGTGTGCCAGCCGGGATCCCCCGTGGCAGCGCCTCCAGCCCCCGGGACGAGCAGCTCACCGTCCGGTTGGGGCTCCAGCAGAGGCAGTCGGAGGGGCAGCTGAGCCCCGGGCCCAGGAGGAGGAACAGGGGGAGGAGAGGAGGCCACACCACCGGCAAAAGCGTCCTGTCCCCCGGCCTGCAAAACAAACACAGCAGGGGGTCAGTGAGGGGAGCTGGACCCCCAGACACACACCCACACACACACCCACACACAGGGCACCTCTCCCACACACAGGGACACCACCCCCCCGACACACACCCCACACACAGGGCACCCTCTCCCACACACAGGACACCAGCCCCAGACACACAACCCACACACAGGACACCGCCCCCAGACACACAGGACACCGCCCCCAGACACACACCCACACACAGGCACCTCTTCCACACACAGGACACCACCCCCAGACACACACACACCCACACACAGGACACCGTCCCCTGACACACACAGGACACCGCCCCCAGACACACACCCACACACAGGACACCGTCCCCTGACACACACCCACACACAGGACACCGTCCCCTGACACACACCCACACACAGGACACCGTCCCCTGACACATACCCACACACAGGACACCGTCCCCTGACACACATCCACACACAGGACACGGCCCCCTGACACACACCCACATACAGGACACCGCCCCCGGACACACACCCACACACAGGCCACCGTCCCCTGACACACATCCACACACAGGACACTGCCCCCTGACACACACCCACATACAGGACACCGCCCCCTGACACACATCCACACACAGGACACCACACCCAGACACACACCACCTCCCCCAGACACGCACCCACTCACAGGACACCACCCCCAGACACACACCCACACACAGGCCACCTCCCCCACACATAGGACACCTCCCCGCAGACACACACAGAACACCACAGCCTATACACAGGACACCCACCCCCCACACACAGGACAGCACAGGATCCCACCTCCCCCCCCCAAACACAAACGCCCACGCGCACAGGAACCCCTTTCCCCAGACACCCACAGGAGCCCCCTCACACACAGGATCCCCGATGTCCCGAACACCACCAGCCCCTCTCCTTTGGACCACGTATTTGTCCCGGGTTTACGGGGCGGGGACAGGGGAGTGGGTCTAGATTCAGGTGCTCTTTCACAGGGTCGGCGCAGAACCGATAGGCTGAATGGTCTCCCTCTGCACTGTAGGGATTCTGCGGTTCGACTCTTTTCCCCCAGACCCCATCACTGGGGGGGGGGGGGGGGGGGGGGAATCTCCCCCAATCTTCAGTAACTTCCCCGGGGCCTCTAGGACCACCCGCCCCCCCTCCTCTGGACTGGATCCTCTCCAGAATCCCCACCCTGTCCCCATGACACAGCCTTGTCCACCTTCCCTCTCGGACCCTCTCCACTGCCCTCCACAACATCCCCCCCCCCACCCCCCACATCGTCATCCCCTCTTGTGGCTTCACCTCGCTCCCACAAACACCTTTGTGTCCTTCCCAAATTTCTGTGTAAGGGCGGGCTTCGGGGTACAGAGAGAGATGGGAGGGGTTGAATATATTTGACTGAAAATCGTGATTACCTCGTAAGCTTCATATTTATGGCGAAGAGTTTGAGGGTCTTCTTCGGTCCTGTATCTGCTGACGGTCCGGGAGCAGCTTTCGCTGTACAAGGAGCTACTGCCGCTTGTCAGCTTGTTTTAATCCTGCTGGGATCTGGTTACAGGTTACACACCAGCTGGAGCCTGTGGCTGAGGCTCCGGACGAGGGGCTTGATTGGGTTTCAACATAAACATTGTTCCTCCTGAATATTTAAACATTTGACATGGATAAACACGGGCAGAAAGAGAAAACACCGGCTCAAAGTGTGAAAAGCTGGAGTGTGACCCACATTCATCTACACAGAGCAACGTGCTAGACAGGGAGTAAAGCTCCCTCTACACTGTCCCCATCAAACACTCCCAGGACAGGTACAGCACGGGGTTAGATACAGAGTAAAGCTCCCTCTACACTGTCCCCATCAATCACTCCCAGGACAGGTATAGCACAGGGTTAGATGCAGAGTAAAGCTCCCTCTACACTGTCCCCATCAAACATTCCCAGGACAGGTACAGCACGGGGTTAGATGCAGAGTAAAACTCCCTCTACACTATTCCCATCAATCACTCCCAGGACAGGTACAGCACGAGGTTGGATACAGAGTAAAGCTCCCTCTACATTACATAAGGAGGCTTATGTAAAGATGAGACGTGAAGGTTCAATTAGGGCCCTCGAGAGTTACAAGTTAGTTAGGAAGGACCTAAAGAGAGAGTTAAGAAGAGCCAGGGGGGGACATGAGACGTCTTTGGCAGGTAGGATCAAGGATAACCCTAAAGCTTTCTATAGATATCATAGAATTTGCAGTGCAGAAGGAGGCCATTCGGCCCATCGAGTCTGCACCGGCTCTTGGAAAGAGCACCCTACCCAAGGTCAACACCTCCACCTTATCCCCATAACCCAGTAACCCCACCCAACACGAAGGGCAATTTTGGACACGAAGGGCAATTTAGCATGGCCAATCCACCTAACCTGCACATCTTTGGACTGTGGGAGGAAACCGGAGCACCCGGAGGAAACCCACGCACACACAGGGAGGATGTGCAGACTCCACACAGACAGTGACCCAAGCTGGAATCGAACCTGGGACCCTGGAGCTGTGAAGCAATTGTGCTATCCACAAGGCTACTATGTCAGGAATAAAAGAATGACGAGGGTAAGAGTAGGGCCAGTCAAATACAGTAGTGGGAAGTTGTGCGTGGAGTCCGAGGAGATAGGAGAGGTGCTAAATGGATATTTTTCGTCAGTATTCACACAGGAAAAAGACAATGTTGTCGAGGAGAACACCGAGATTCCGGCTACAAGACTAGAAGGGCTTGAGATTCATAAGGAGGAGGTGTTAGCAATTCTGGAAAGTGAAAATAGATAAGTCCCCTGGGCCGGATGGGATTTATCCTAGGATTCTCTGGGAAGCTAGGGAGGAGATTGCTGATCTTTAAGTCATCTTTGTCTACAGGAATAGTGCCAGAAGACTAGAGTATAGCAAATGTTGTACCGTTGTTCAAGAAGGGGAGTAGAGACATAGAACATAGAACATAGAACAGTACAGCACAGGACAGGCCCTTCGACCCTCGATGTTGTGCCGAGCCATGATCACCCTACTCAAACCCACGTATCCACCCTATACCCGTAACCCAACAACCCCCCCCCCTTAACCTTACTTTTAGGACACTACGGGCAATTTAGCATGGCCAATCCACCTAACCCGCACATCTTTGGACTGTGGGAGGAAACCGGAGCACCCGGAGGAAACCCACGCACACACGGGGAGGACGTGCAGACTCCGCACAGACAGTGACCCAGCCGGGAATCGAACCTGGGACCCTGGAGCTGTGAAGCATTTATGCTAACCACTATGCTACCGCGCTGCCCCTAACAACCCTGGTAACTATAGACCAGTGAGCCTTACTTCTGTTGTGGGCAAAGTCTTGGAAAGGTTTATAAGAGATAGGATTTATAACCATCTGGAAAGGAATAATTTGGTTAGAGATAGTCAACATGGTTTTGTGAAGGGTAGGTCGTGCCTCACAAACCTTATTGAGTTCTTTGAGAAGGTGACCAAACAGGTGGATGAGGGTAAAGCAGTTGATGTGATGTATATGGATTTCAGTAAAGTGTTTGATGAGGTTCCCCACGGTAGGCTATTGCAGAAAATACGGAGGCATGGGATTCGGGGTGATTTAGCAGTTTGGATCAGAAATTGGCTGGCTGATGGTTGGTGGGAAATGTTCAGACTGGAGTCCAGTTACTAGTGGTGTACCACAAGGATCTGTTTTGGGGCCACTGCTGTTTGTCATTTTTATTGTTTTTTTTTTAATTTAGATTACCCAATTATTTTTTCCAATTAAGGGGCAATTTAGCGTGGCCAATCCACCTACTCTGCACATTTTTGGGTTGTGGGGGTGAAACCCACGCAGACACGGGGAGAATGTGCAAACTCCACACGGACAGTGACCCAGAGCCGGGATCGAACCTGGGACCTCGGCGCCGTGAGGCGGTTGTGCTAACCACTAGGCCACTGTGCTGCCCCGTTTGTCATTTTTATAAATGACCTGGAGGGCGTAGAAGGATGGGTGAGTAAATTTGCAGATGACACGAAAGTCAGTGGAGTTGTGGACAGCGCAGAAGGATGTTACAAGTTTGGAGGGACATAGATAAGCTGCAGCACTGGGCTGAGGTGTGGCAAATGGAGTTCAATGCGGAAAAGTGAGGTGATTCATTTTGGAAGGAATAACAGGAAGACAGAGTATTGGGCTAATGGTAAGATTCTTGGTAGTGTGGATGAGCAGAGAGATCTCGGTGTCCATGTACGTAGATCCCTGAAAGCTGCCACCCAGGTTGAGAGGGTTGTTAAGAAGGCGTACAGTGTGTTAGCTTTTATTGGTAGAGGGATTGAGTTTAGGAGCCGTGAGGTCATGTTGCAGCTGTACAAAACTCTGGTGCGGCCGCATTTGGAGTATTGCGTGCAATTCTGGTCGCCGCATTATAGGATGGATGTGGAAGCATTGGAAAGGGTGCAGAGGAGATTTACCAGAATGTTGCCTGGTATGAAGGGAAGATCTTACGAGGGAAGGCTGAGGGACTTGAGGCTGTTTTCGTTAGAGAGAAGAAGGTTAAGAGGTGACTTAATTGAGGCATACAAGATGATCAGAGGGTTAGATAGGGTGGACATTGAGAGCCTTTTTCCTCAGATGGTGATATCCAGCATGAGGGGCCATAGCTTCAAATTGAGGGGAGATAGATATAGGACAGATGTCAGAGGTAGGTTCTTTACTCAGAGAGTGGTAAGGGCGTGGAATGTCCTGCCTGCAACAGTAGTGGACTCGCCAACACTAAACGCATTCAAATGGTCATTGGATAGACATATGGACGATAATCGAATAGTGTAGATGGGCTTTACAGGGGTTTCACGGTCGGCGCAACATCGAGGGCTGAAGGGCCTGTACTGTGCTGTAATGTTCTATCTGAGTGTGGAAGGTAAAAGGTTTGTCTGTTCTGTCTGTGAGGGAAGATATCAGGTCTCAGTGTGACTGGAAAAGCCCCGAGATTCACAAACCCTGGTTAGACCAAACCTGGAGAACTGTGTTCAGTTCCCGGCAACAAACCTGAGGAAGGATAGAATGGTCTCGGAGGGAGTGAGCACAGATTTATCTGAGTGATATCTGAACCCCCCGGGGTTGAATTACAAAACTAGATTACACAAAAGAGTCAGAGACATGATGACACAGAGAATGGCATTCGGCCCATTGAATCCATGCTAGCTCTCTGGAGCAATCCAGTCAGTCCCAATCTCCTGTTCCCTGTATCCTCACAGGTTTATTTCCCTCAAATCCAAATTCCTTTTGAAATCAAATCATTCATTGTGTCTATTTCCAAACTCCCTCATAGGCAGCACATTTCAGGTCATTGCCGCTCGCTGTGTAAAAACATAAATCTCATATCCCATCGTATCTCCTGTACCTTTTACATACAAACTAGGAGCAGGCCACTCGGCCCATCGAGCCTGCTCAGCATTCAATAAGATTGCGGCTGATCTCATTCTAACCTCCACTCTACATTCCTCCTTAGCCCTGATGACCCTTCACCCCCTTGCTCATCAAGAATCTATCCAGCTCTGCCTTAAAAATATTCAAGGACTCTGACCCACTGCCTTTTAAGGACGGGAGTTCCAAATTCTTACAACCCTCAAGAAAATCTAAAATCCTCATCTCCAGCTTAAATGTATGACCCCTCATTTTGCAACAGTGACCCCCTTGTTCCAGATTCTCCCACAAGAGGAAACATCCTCTCCACATTGACCCTGTCAAGACCCCTCGGGATCTGATATAGTTCAATCCAAGTTTTACCCAAAACTTTAAATCTGTGTCCCGGCTGCTTGTACGATCAGTGAATGGAAACAGAGTTTTTTAGTCCACCCGGTGGAAATCTGGCATAATCTTGTGTCCCTGAAACAAATCTCCCCTCAACCTCCTTTGCTGGAACCATTCTGGTAAATCTCCTCTGCACCTTCTCCAAGAACCTTCACATCCTTCCTGAAGAGTGGTGACTCTTTATAAAGCTTTATAAAGATTCCTAAGAATTCCTACAGTGCAGAATCATAGACTTTACAGTTCAGCGGGAGGCCATTCAGCCCAAGGAGTTTACACTGGCCCTTGGAAAGAGCACCCTACTTCAGTTTAAGCCCATGCCTCCACCTTCTCCCCGTAGCCCAGTAACCCCAATTAACCTTTGGGGCAATTTATCATGACCAATCCACCTAACCTCATCTTTGGACTGTGTGAGGAAACCAGAGCACCCGGAGGAAATCTACGCAGGCACGGGGAGAAAAGGCAAACTCCACAGAGGCAGTCACCCGAGACTGGAATTGAATCCGGAACCCTGGAGCTGTGAGGCAGTAGTGCTAACCACTGTGCCACACTATAGCCCCACCTAACATGCACATCCCTGGGCACTAAGGGGCAATTTATCAAGGCCAATCCTCCTAACTTGCCCGTCTTTGGATTGCGGGTGGAAATCCACGCAGACGGGGAGACAGTGCAATCTCCACTCACAGTCGCCAAGGTCGGAATTGAACCCGGGTCCCTGGCAATGTGAGGCAGCAGTGCTAATCACTGAGGCAGCAGTGCTAATCACTGTGAGGCAGCAGTGCTAATCACTGTGAGGCAGCAGTGCTAATCACTGTGAGGCAGCAGTGCTAATCACTGTGAGGCAGCAGTGCTAATCACTGTGAGGCAGCAGTGCTAATCACTGTGAGGCAGCAGTGCTAATCACTGTGAGGCAGCAGTGCTAATCACTGTGAGGCAGCAGTGCTAATCACTGTGAGGCAGCAGTGCTAATCACTGTGAGGCAGCAGTGCTAATCACTGTGCCACTGGAAGCATAGCTACCCTGTTTCGGTATCAATATTTCTAATTATGAAGCTCAAGAGCGAATTTGCTTTGCCAACTGCTCTCTTAATGTGCCTTGGAGATATACAAAATCCCTCTTCGCCTCTTTCACTCTCCTCTCAAAGAGGCAGTTTAGTTTTTGTGACAATCCAGCCGTTTTCATGGTTGCTTTTTCCCAGTGCCGTCCCCACAAATAACCAGATTCATTCAGCTCAATTTCACAACCTGCCTTTGTGTTTTTGTGGGTTCTCTCTCACTCCCTATTTTCTGTTTTCAATCAGTTTCACAGGGTGTTCGAAGGGGAGGCTTCAAAGTCCAGAAACTCAGACCAAGCATCACATCAGGATCTGACAGAGTCCTCAATTTATCATATCCTGAATATCATCAATCATGGAAGGAAAAAGCATCGTTCACAGTGCGGGGAAACCGTACACGTGTTGTGTGTGTGGACGAGGATTCACTCGATCAACAGGCCTCACAAGCCACAAATGCAGTCACACTGAGGAGAAACTGTGGAATTGTGCGGAGTGTGGGAAAGGATTCACTTACCCATCCCACCTGGAAACTCATCGACGCCGTCACACTGGGGAGAGACCATTCACCTGCTCCAAGTGTGGGAAGGGATTCACTGAGTCATCTAATCTGTCCGTACACCAGCGAGTTCACACTGGGGAGAGGCCATTTAACTGCTCCAAGTGTGGGAAGGGATTCACTCAGACATCGGCCCTGCTGAGACACCAGCGAGTTCATACTGGAGAGAGACCATTCACCTGCTCCGACTGTGGGAAGGGATTCACTGAGTCATCTAATCTGTCCACACACCAGCGAGTTCATACTGGGGAGAGACCATTCACCTGCTCCGACTGTGGGAAAGGATTTACTGTTTCAGCCAACCTGCTGAGACACCAGCGAGTTCACACAGATGAGAGACCGTTTCAATGCCCAGACTGCGGGGAATGCTATAAATGTTCTGGGGATCTGATGATCCATCAACGTGTTCACACTGACGAGAGACCGTTTAGGTGCTCTCACTGTGGGACTGGGTTCAGACGATCATATCAGCTCACTGTACATCAGCGAATTCACACTGGGGAGAGACCATTCATCTGCTCCGAGTGTGGGAAGGGATTCACTCAGTCATCCACCCTGCTGAGACACCAGCGCATTCACACTGGGGAGAGACCATTCATCTGCTCTGAATGTGGGAAGGGGTTCACACAGTCTGCCCAACTCGCCTCACACCAACGTGTTCACTCTGATACGAGACCTTTTTAAATGTTCCGCCTTTGAGAAGAGCTTTAAAGGCAAAATGGACCTGCTGATTCACCAGCGCAGTCACACTGGAGAGAGGCCGTTCACCTGCTCAATGTGTGGGAAGGGATTCACTCAGCATTCCCTCCAGCTGAAACACCAGCGCATTCACAGCAGGGAGACATTATTCATCTGCTCTGTGTGTGGGAAAGGATTCTAGCGTTCATTCACCCTGCAGAAACACCAGCGAGTTCACATGAGGTTGGATTCTGTTATTGCTGCTGTTAATCACATCCAGGACTGAGCCGTGTTCATTCTGACAGTTGGAGTTTGTTTCAGTTGATGTTAATCATTCCTGTGACTCGGCCGGAGTTTAATATTCTGGATATAGATTAATAAAAGTAGCCTTGTGTTAACGACAGTGTTCCAGTCCTTGATTTCTCTCAGATAGGGGCTGGTTTAGCACAGGGCTACATCCCTAGCTTTGAAAGCAGACCAAGGCAGGCCAGCAGCATGGTTCAATTCCTGTACCAGTCTCCCCGAACAGACGCCAGAATGTGGCGACTAGGGGCTTTTCACAGTAACTTCATTTGAAGCCTATTTGTGACAATAAGCGATTTTCATTTTCATTTTCAGATAAGAGGAGACTGATTGATGTCCTGTTACCGACTGTTCCATTGTTGGTTCTTTTCTGATTTGTTTTGAATGATGTAGTAAAGAGTAAGACCAGAGAGAAAGGTAAGAATATGGGAAATGATAAACAGACTGGCAGGAGGAGACGGAGAGAACACATTTAAAATTACATCAGATAAACGCTACAAAAATAATAAAAGAACAAAACCAAAGGCTCTGCAGCAAAACACAAGTAGCATTTGAAACAAAACTGATGAATTGGCAGCACCTATAGAAATAAGTAAGTACGATCTGATGGCCATTCAGAGAAATAGATTGGGGCCTGAATTGTTTTATATTCATTCGTGGCCAGTCCCAACATTTATTGCCCATCCCTCATTTCCCTTCAAAAGGTGGTGGTGAGCTGAATATTGTAGTGTATGTAAAATTTAGGAAGGACAGAAATCTCGGAAACGGTGGAAGAGCAGCTCTGTTAATTATTGATGCTGTTGGTACATTAGACAGGGATGACCTAAGTTCAGGAAAACAAGATGTAGGAGTGGTTTGGTTTGAGATGAAAAATGCTAAAGGCAAGAATTTACTTCTGGGAGTGATGTGCAGGCCTCCTAATTGTAACGACACAGTAGGACAGAGTGTAAAGGAAGAGATAATGGGAGTTTGTCGGAAAAGGTACAGCAATAACCAAGGGGGATTTTAGTCTACTTATAGACTGGAAACATCAGATTGTTGAAGGTAGCATAGATGAGGAGTTCACAGAATGTTCTTGCAATAGTTTCTACAATCAGCACATTTTGGAGCCAACCAGAGGGCAGGTTACACCAGGCTGGGTATTGTGCAACAAGGATTAATTGATAACCTCATGGTGAAGGCATCCCCAGGTAACAGTGATCATAATATGATTGAATTTGACATGCAGTTTGAGGGAAAGAAGATTGAGTCCAAGACGAGTAAGTTAAGCTTCAATAAGAGCAATTATGAGGGTATCAAAGCAGAGCTAGCTTAAAATGAACTTTCAAATGAGCTTGTGTGTCAGGTCAATAGAGATTCAGTAGCAGACATTGAAAGAGATATTTCAGTATAAACAGAATAGATACATTCTAGTGAGAATGGAAAATTCCAAGGGGAGGGCCCAGCATCTCTCTTTAACTAAAAAAGTTAAAGACATATCAATGTTTTTTACAAAGCATGTAACAGTGCAAAGGCAGATTTCGGGTCAGAACATTGGGCAGAATATAAAGCATAGAATATAAACACAAAAATATTAATAAGGAGGGGATAATTAGGCTGAACAGCTGGCTTATAAAGCAGAAAAAGCCAGCAGTGGGGGAGCAATTCACGTACCGGCCTCCCCGAACAGGCGCCGGAATGTGGCGACTAGGGGCTTTTCAAAGTAACTTCATTGAAGCCTACTCGTGATAATAAGCAATTATTATTATTAGAGTACCAGAGAAAGCTGGCTAGAAATATAAAGACAGAGTTTCTATAGATATTTGTGTAAGTAAATAATTCAAGTGTTGATTCTCCGGAAAGCTCATCTGGGAAATGAACAATGAAAAGTAAGGTTTTGGCAAATGAATTGATCAGGTATGGAGGAATCAAATGACATCCCGGAAATATCCGTAAATCAGGAAGGAATGGAAAGAAAATTGCAACCACCACGGAAGTGGTAATGAGCAATGTTTTGAGTCTGCAGGCTGACAAAATCCCGGGTTCGGACGGACTTCACCATAAGGTCTTGAAAGAAGCAGCTAATGAGAGAGTTGATGCACTCGTTTCATTGTCCAAAATTCACAAGATACAAGGAAGATCCTATTAAATTGGAAAATAATGTAACTCCTTTATTCACAAAGGGAGGGGGACAGATGGCTGGAAACTACAGGCCAGTTAGCCTGACATCAGTCATAGGGAACATGTTAGAAGCTATTATTAAAGATGCTATGTCAGATCTCTCAGAAAAATTCAAGGCAATCAGGCACTGTCAACATGGTTTTGTGAAAGGAAAACCACGTTTAACCAATTTATCAGAGTTACTTGATGGACCACATGACTGTAGATACAGGGGAACGGGTGACTATATTGTCCTTAGATTTCCAGAAAGCATTTGATAAGTTGTCATATCAAAGGTTATTGTAGAAAATAAAAACTCAGGATATAAGGGGTAACATACTAGCTTGGACTGAAGATTGGTGAACCAGTGGGAAACAAAGAGTGGACATAAATGGGTATTTTTCTGATTGGTGGGACGTGATGAGTGGTGTGTCACAGGGATCAGTACGGGAGACTCAACTTATTATCATTTATATAAATGACTTGGATAAAGTTACTGAAGGTTCTGTTGCTAAATTTGCAGATAACACAAAGAAAGGTGGGACACTAAATTGTGAGGAATGCAAGACAGCCACATAGGGACATAGATAGGCTAAGTGAGTGGGCAAAGGCCTGGCAAATGGAGTATAATGTGGGAAAATGTGAAAATGCCCATTTTGTGAGGAAGAATAAAATAGGCATATTGTCCAAATGGTGAGAGACTTTCAGAGTTCTGAGACACAGAGGGACCGAGGTGTTATTGTACATTAATCACAAAAGGCGAGCATGCAGCTACAGCAAGTAGTTAGGAAAGCTAATAGACTGTTATTGTGAGGGGAATTGAATACAAACTGGGGAGGTTATGCTTCAGTTATACAGGGCATTGGTGAGACTGCATGTGGAGCACAGGGTACAGTATTGGTCTTACTTTTTAAACAAATCCAATTGAGGGGCAATTTAGCATGGCCAATCCACATGCCCTTCACATCTTTGGGTTGTGGGGGCGACACCCATGCAGACACGGGGTTTCCCAAGATGGCTCCGGAGTATGGCGACTCTCTGTGAGCTCCTTCCCTCTGTCCCTTTCTTTTATCTCCGATCAGCGTTCTGACCTACTAAAACTATTTTCCTCTTATATAATTCCGCACTCTAACCAATCATTGTTTTGTCGATGTACCATTTGTCATTGTTTCCTGTTGATTATTCTTGTGTCTACTATGTACGTACTGTGTACGCTCCTCGGCCGCAGAAAAATACTTTTCACTGTACTTCAGTACAAGTGACAATAAATCACATCAAATCAAAATCATATATATATATATATGATGGAAATTTCAGGAGGGTCAATAATAAGGAATATTTATTCCAGCCATGAAATTTTTTTCCCCACTGTCCAGTGTAACCATTTTGGATGCGGATGGAAAACAGTTACATAGATGTTTGTCAGCACAAATTGTAAATGGATAAAGTCTATATCCGGACCAGTTGTGCAAAAGTCTGCACTGTACAAGATCAGTCTTTTTGAACATTGAACATTGAACAGTACAGCATAGAACAGGCCCTTCAGCCCTCGATGTCGTGCCGAGCAATGATCACCCTACTCAAACCCACGTATCCACCCTATACCCGTAACCCAACAAGCCCCCCCCCTTAACCTTACTTTTTAGGACACTACGGGCAATTTAGCATGGCCAATCCACCTAACCCGCACATCTTTGGACTGTGGGAGGAAACCGGAGCACCCGGAGGAAACCCACGCACACACGGGGAGGACGTGCAGACTCCACACAGACAGTGACCCAGCCGGGAATTGAACCTGGGACCCTGGAGCTGTGAAGCATTTATGCTAACCACTATGCTACCGTGTCTTATACTGCCTTATATTAGTATGAAATTCAAACATTTGATTAAGTTGTCAACATAACTGCTACTTTGTGACGGTTTCTTTCACTAATTCTCACAAATGGTTCAAACCACTAGTTTATTAACGCTAAAATTATGACATAAATGAAAGAGGGTGCAATAGGTCCATATTTACCTTATTTAGAGGCTTGAGATTTTACATATTTAAACAGTAATGGGAGTACTTGGATTCTGCTGGCCTGTAAGTTTTAACTAGTGTGGTATCAGTGTCGATCCTATACCTAAACTTCCTCAAGTAACAATATAAAAAGCTGACAAAAACCATCTGATGGCATCAAATCAATTGAAGGAGCATTTACGCATCCTGTGCTTGTAAAATTAAAAGAACATTCAGCATGGAATAGTTTCATTTCCATCTACTGAACTTCAATTTTACAAAACCAGAGAAGAACAACACCACCAAATGCATCACTTTCATCTTTTATTTTGAAATTGTATGAGCAAATTGTTCATCATGATCAAGGTGAGAAATGGTGATTTAATTGCTGGCTGTGCACTCTTCCATCTTTGGTTTTTGGCATAAACGATCGGCAAACATTCCCAAAGTCAGGTAGAGCAGATTTGATTCCGAGCACAGTTCCCCGCAATGGGCCATACTTCTCACTCCGAGCAACAATCTGCACCTTGTAAATACATGTTTAAGCACATGGTTGATGCATCACTTGCTGAACCAGGGTTGAAGCATAATTTTGGCTTCAAGATCTGACTTGCTGTTAGGTACGTTAAAGTAAACTTTAAAGTCTCCCGGCCAGCCAGCAAATACTATAATCAAATTCATGACGCATCTATTTATGTTACAATCACATCCTGTTAAATCACTTAACAAAAACGGCGCTGAATGTAATCACTGAAAGCTACATCCTGTTGTGCTATTGGCATTACTTTCACTATTGCATGCATTAGGTAGGTTAGTACCAACAATTCGCTTGTCTGTCAGCAGACTGGATAACGTGTGAATCTCTTCCCACTCTTGGGGCAGGTAAATGACCTCTCCCCAGTGTTAACCCGCTTGTGTAACAGCAGGCTGGATGACTGAGTGAATGTCTTCCCACACTGGGAGCACGTGAACAGCCTCTTCCCAGTGTGAATTTGCTGGTGTACAGTGAGGTCAGATGATGTCATGAACCCAGTCCCGACCGTAAGAGCACCTGCTCATAAAACCATCCCCTGCAGGTTCCACTCCAATACACGCACTGTCCGAACTTGTCTGAAATTCAGTACTGGAGGAGCAGAAATTTCCTCTTTAAATATTGAGAAGACTAAACCCTTCCGTCCTCTCTGCAAATTCCACTCCCTCACCAGCAACTCCATCCCTGTCCCTGCTAAATGTCTGAGGGAGAAGGAGCCTGTTCACAAACCTGGTGAAATATTTCCCCCCTGTTGAACTTCCGAACACATATCCACATAATCACCAAGATCACCTATTTCCACCTCAGCAACACAGCCTGACTCCGCCTTGGTGTCTTTTTATCTGCTGCAGAAACTATCACTCATTCTTTTGTTACCTCTCGACCAAATTATTTTAATGCATTCCCAGTCAGCCTCCAATGTTAAACAACCCCCTCCATCCCATCCAAAACTCTGCTACCCATGGGTTTACTCACAACAAGTCTTGTTTACCCATCCCCTTGCTCACTGATCTACAAATGATTCCCTTTCATAAGCACCGAAAGTTGAAATTTCTCATTCTTCTATTGCTATAGTTGTGATCATCCTGTTCTCTGTAATCTCTCCCCCCCCCCCCCCCCCCGCCCCCCAACCGCTTGGAGATCTCTGCCCTCATTTAATTCCGGCCGGCACAGCATTCCTTATTTTTCTGACGCTCCACCATTACTGGGCCACAAGCTCTGAAATTTCCTCCTTAAAACTCTGCGACTCTGTAACTCAATTTCCTCTGTTGAGATTCTCCTCAAAGCTAATATGTCCTCTGTGGCTCAGTGCTAATTGTTATTTTGTAACGTTTCTGGTCAAGGCACAATACAAATACGAATAATTGTCACTGCCCTGGACATATATAATTGTTCTGCCGTATAAATACTCAGAGAGAAACAGTTTGATGGACATTCTGACACGAAGAAACATTTAAAAAAAGTTGCCCCCATCAATGATGGAGACTGCGCTCTGCTGCTACTGCCCCAATAAAGATGGCGGGTGCGCATGCGCACTGCGGCGGCTAACCAATTTAAAGGGCGGGTGCGCATGCGCATTGCTGTCAGTACGCAACAAAGATGGCGGCCGCTTAGTCCTGTGGGAAAGCTGCAGCTTCTGCTCAGGTCACCGGCTGGTTTTCAAAGGATTAAATTGTTGCCTCCGTGAAGGAGGCATCTTGCTGAATGTTCAGGATTCTCTTCTCTGGATCATCGACCCTCTTCATGGTGTTTTACAGCTGGGCCTCATGAGCTCACAGATATTGAGTCAGCACACTCAGCCTCTGGTCAATAACACGGATAATGTTGACAGTCATCATTTTCACCGCCTCCCGGAGCCTTGGGGAGCGCGGGGTCGCAAGACCTCCCCAGGGTCAGGCCACCATGTGGAAAAAGCAGCTCCATCCCCGCTGAATCCACCTGCGCTGCTTTATCGATGATTTTTTGACTTTTTCCGGCATAATCCTACCAGACCAAACCTCCCATGCCTTCCAGAGACATCATAACAAATATTAATTCAAAGATTATGTAGATGAGTGCGAGGCAATCAGGGTAAGTGATGAATTATAGGTGTGTGGTGCCAGAACCTGCGGAAAAGCAGCTGCTTTCGTGTCACGTGGGTCCCCCGCCCAACAGATTTCGGATTAATGAGGATGTCCAGGGTTATGGGAAACTGGCAGATAAATGGAGAGAAAGCTGAGATGAGGTGTTTCTGTCCTGTACTGACAGGGATGAATTTTGTTAAATGTTTTCACAGGATACTCCATGAGGAGGAATTACAGACAGAAACCTCAAACGTCACGATCTGATAGTCACTGGATTCCCTGGAACCTGAAGATTATCGGCCTTTCAATGTCGGAGAAATGTTTGCCCGAACTGTCAGCTAAAGATTTAAAACATCAGTGTGACTGAAAAAGCACCGAGATACACACACACCCGAGTGAGTGTGTTCCAGTGAATTTACTGTGGAAAGAGCTTTAACCAGTTACACAGCCTCAAAATAAATCACAACATTCACAGCGGGGAGACACCATACCTGTGTTGTGTCTGTGGAGGAGGCTTCAACTGATTGTCCAATCTGAAGAGACACGAAACCCAAAACATGAAGAAACCGTGGAAATGTGGGGACTGTGGGAAGGGATTCCGAGCCCCATCAGAGCTGGAAACTCACCGACGCATTCACACTGGGGAGAGGCCGTTCTCCTGCTCCCAGTGTGGGAAAGGATTTACTGAAGTATACATCCTGCAGACACACCAGCGAGTTCACACTGGGGAGAAGCCATTCGCCTGCTCTCAGTGTGGGAAAGGATTTTGTGATTCGTCTCGCCTATTGAGACACCAGCGAATTCACACCGGGGAGAGGCCATTCACCTGCTCTCAGTGTGGGAAAGGATTTAATCAATTATCCACCCGACACAAACACCAGCAAGTTCACACTGGGGAGAGGCCGTTCTCCTGCCAGTGTGGGAAAGGATTCACTGAAGTATATAGCCTGCAGTCACACCAGCGAGTTCACACCGGGGAGAGGCCGTTCTCCTGCCAGTGTGGGAAAGGATTCACTGAAGTATACAGCCTGCAGTCACACCAGCGAGTTCACACTGGGGAGAGGCCATTCACCTGCTCTCAGTGTGGGAAAGGATTTTGTGATTCGTCCCGCCTATTGAGACACCAGCGAATTCACACAGGGGAGAGGCCATTTACCTGTTCTCAGTGTGGGAAAGGATTTACTCAATTATCCCACCTGCAGAAGCACCAGCGAGTTCACACTGGGGAGAGGCAGTTTACCTGCTCTCAGTGTGGGAAGGGATTCACTCAGTTATCTCACCTGCAGTCACACCAGCGAGTTCACACTAGGGAGAGGCCATTCACCTGTTCCCAGTGTGGGAAAGGATTTTGTGATTCATCTCGCCTATTGAGACACCAGTTAATTCACACCGGGGAGAGGCCGTTCATCTGCACGCAGTGTGGGAAAGGATTTACTGAACTGTGTAGTTTGGAGAAACACCAGCGAGTTCACACTGGCGAGAGGCCATTCACCTGCTCTCAGTGTGGGAAGGGATTCACTCGGTTATCTCACCTGCAGAGACACCAGCGAGTTCACACTGGGGAGAGGCTGCTCTCAGTGTGGGAAGGGATTCACTCGGTTATCCAACCTGCGGACACACCAGCGAGTTCACACTGGGGAGAGGTCGCTCACCTCTCACTGTGAGACGGGATTGCATGTTTCATCGGACCTGCTGTGACACCAACAATTTCACAATTGATTACAGAGGTTGGATTCGGCTGTGATTGTTTCTGCTCTACAGCCAGAACTGCATTTTGTTCATTCTGACAAGTGGTCAGTGGGGATGGTCGGAGGGTTTCTTTCTGCTGGACTGGCCGGTCTCACCACTTTGCCTCCAGTGGGCTGATTCTCTCTGAGCCTTGTTGCTAATACCTGGCTTCAAATTTCACAAGGATCACAGAGTGAAAGGGTGTTTGGAAGTTTGAAGATATTTAGTTTCCATTTCTGTTTCAAACCTCTCAAAGCCATGTTTCCATGGAGCTGGACCCTGGTGGTTACAAGGTTCTTTTGTTTAATTTATCTGGGCGTTCCTCACAGAAGACACCTATCAGGGTATGAGGGGCAAGTTGTCTGAGGTGGACTGGTAAACTGATTGGTACAGGGAATACCTAATATTTAAGGGGGTTGGTTTGCTCAGTTGGCTGGATGACTGTTTGTGATGCAGAGCAAAGCCAACAGTGAGGATTCAACTCTCATACTGGCTGACTTTATTCATGAAGGCTCCACCTTCTCAATCAGGCCCCTCGCCTGAGGTGTGCTGACCCTCGGGTTAAATCACCTCCAGTCAGTTCTCTCTCGGTCAAAGAGGAGAGCAGCCTATGGCCCTCTGTGATTTTTGCGACTTTTATTTCACATTATTATGGGCCAGGGTTGAGAGAACATCAAAGTTTGTTTTTCCTCTGGAAGGTAACTCAACAATGTATCCCAAATTTTAAGAACATCCTTGTTTTCCAATTTAATTTGAGGGATGACAAACCTTTCAAAGTACCTTTTAAGCATATTCACATGACACGCGGTGAGTTTTCCTTCTATCTGGCGTTCTTACCACATAATTCACCTCACTTAATTTCCTTTCAATCTGATAAGGTCCACAAAACCTTGCTTTTAAAGGTTCACCTACCACTGGTAACAATACCAAAACTTTATCTCCACTGGCAAAACTACAAACTTTTGCTTTCTTGTCCGCTACCCGTTTCATCACATTTTGTGCAACTTTGAAATGTTGTTTAGCCAATTCCCCTGCTCTATTTAATCATTCCCTAAAATTTGACACGTAATCCAATAATGTAAGTTCCGATTGCTCACTCACCAATTTTTCCTTAAATCAATTTAAGTGGTCCTCTTACCTCGTGATCAAAAATTAGTTCAAAAGGACTGAATTTGGTTGACTCATTAGGTGCAAATTGCAAACAGTACGAATGGAATTCCTTTGTCCCAATCCTCTGGATAATCGTGACAATAAGCCCTCAACATTGTCTCTAATGTCTGATGCCACCTTTCTAAGGCTCCCTGTGATTCTGGATGGTACGCAGTTGATTTAAATTGTTTTATTCCTAAGCAATCCATAACTTCTTTGAATAACCTTACGGTAAAATTTGATCTTTGATCCAATAGTATTTCTGTGGGTAGTCCATATCTAGTAAATAATTTAAGTAACTCCTCCACAATCTTTCTAGCTGTAATATTGTGTACTGGAATGGCCTCTGGGAACATAGTAGACACATCCATTATAGTCAAAAGATATTGATTCCCACTTTTTTCATTTTAGGAAGCGGTCCTACGCAATCAATTAAGACCCTTGTAAAATGTTCCTCAAATGCTGGAATGGGTATTAAGGGCGCTGGTTTTATCACTGCTTGAGGTTTCTCTATCACTTGGTATGTGTGATATGGTCGACAAAATTTAACTACATCTTTCTGCAGTCCAGGCGAATAAAAATGTTTTTGGATTTTAGCTTGAGTTTTCCTTACTCCCAAATGACCTCCCACTGGTTCCTCATGTGCTACTTGCAACATCTCCTTTCTATACCTATCTGCCCACTTTTCATCCGCCTGTATATGCAAAGGTCTCCATTTTCTCATCAAGACATCTTTTTTACGGTAATAACACTCTAGTATACACTCAGATTCCTCTTCCGTATATGCTTTCTGATACGTCCATTTTATTTCTATATCTTTCTGTTGTAACTCTGCCAATTTTTCTGAACTAAAAATATCCGCCTCATCCTCCACCTGTTCTTGTTCTTTTCCAACCATCTGATCAAAAATCGTTTCCGATAATTGAACTTGGACTTTATCTTCACTCTTTGATTTCTCCTCTTGTCTTAACCTGTGACTTTGCGACCTCGTTACTACACAATTCGGAAAAATCCCAGAATATTCGTCCTTCAACACTTCAGTTGTCTGATTTTCCACTGGCTTATCAATCACAGTTGGCTTATCAATCACTCCCACCTCCAATCCAGCTATATCATTACCCAAGATAAACTGTATTCCTGGACAAGATAGTTTCTCTTGCTCTTACTACCCCTTCACCACTCTTCACTGGACCTTACCTTATATAATGAAACACTACATTTAACACTCTGAATTCCACATATTACCAACTTTTCTGGCAATATTCTTTCCAAACTACATAACTCCTCATCTCTTACCATTAAAGATTGACTAGCTCCCGTATCTCTTAAAATTGTGACTTCTTTACCTGCTCCTCCTGATACACATGAGTAAACTTTACCCATACAAAGTAAATTCTTTAGAGATCTGGCACCTTCTTATCAATCACCTCTTGATCAGGCTGTATACTCTTTTGCACCTCCTTCGCTTCACTTGTTCTTTCCTTTCCCACTTGAACAAATCTCACTGTCTTGTCCTGTTTTACCACATCAGCTTTCCCCATGCTTTTCTTCAACCACCAACACTGTGACGTTACGTGGCCTAGTTTATTACAGTGAAAACATTTGAAACTTTTCATTTCTCTTCCACGTATCCTTTAATCTGAGGTACACTCTCCTTATTATCTCCCATCAGATCTCCTTTACCTCTACCACTTGACTATTTCTCTTTTCCCCAGTTTCTATCCTTCACCGGCTGAAAGTGATGTCGGAAACCAAGCTTTGACTTATGAACTAATTTATAATCATCTGCCATTTCTGCTGCTAACCTCGCAGTTTTAACCCTCTGCTCTTCCACATGAGTTCTCACTACATCAGGAATTGGATTTTTAAACTCTTCCAAAAGTATAATTTCTCTGAGAGCTTCATACATTTGGTCTATTTGCATCCACCTATAAAAAAGTACTCTGTTTGATCCTTTCAAACTCCATCTATGTTTGACCAGGTTCTTTCCTTAAATTTCTAAACCTTGTGTAGGCCTCAGGCACTAGTTCACATGCATCAAAGATGGATTTTTGAACCTGCTCATATGTCCCAGATACCTCCTCTAATAGTGATGCAAACAGTTCACTAGTCCTACCTACCAGCTTTGTTTGAATCAGTAATACCCACATGTCCTGTGGCCATTTAATTTGTTTAGCCACCTTCTCAAATGAAATGAAAAAGGTTTCTACCTCCTTCTCATCAAATCTTGGCAATGCTTGGATATATTTAAATAGACCCCCACCAAGCCTTCGACTAAGACTCTTTCTCTTTGTCCTCATCACCATCCTCCAACTGTATGTTTCCCTTTACACCTGCCAATTTTAACTGACTCATGTTTCATGACCATTTTCTTAAGTTCAAACTCCCTCTCTTCCCTTTCCTCTCTTTTTCTTTTTGTTCTGCTGGGGCTATTCTTTCTTTGTTTCTTTCTTCTCACTCCTTTTCCCCGATCTGTATCTCCCTTTCTCTCTATCTTTCTCTCAATTCGTATTCAAGCTGCTTTAATTCTTTTTCATGTTCAAGTTGCTTGATTTGTAACTGGATTGTTGCCATTTCTACGGAGTCAGACTGTATCTAAGGCAGTTTTAAATGCTCAGCTAGCGCCATAAGTATCTCTTCTTGTAGTATGCTGTCAGGTAACGCTAACTGCAATGTTTTTGCCAAATCTAAAAAGCCTTTTTTTAGTTTCTGTTCATAAGGTACTGCGTGACCTTCTCCACCCCCAAAAACGTCCGAGCCTCTGAAAGAGCCATTGTCCACAACACACTCCCTACTGAGTAGAATTCCACACCTGAAAAGCAAACACAAATATGCTCGTCCCTCACTGTCTTTGAATTCACTTTGCCAACCCAATCACAAAAGATAGACTTTTATCCGGACTAGCCCCCAATTTATTATGGGTCAAGGTTTAGAGAACACCAAAGTATATCATGGAGTTCATCTGACCCACAACTTTAAATAGATTTTGGTTATGGGGAGCATGAGGGCCCACTTTACAGGTGTGATGTAACAGAGAGCTAAAGTATGTTTAAACCAAAACAATGTTTATTCTATGAATTCAGTTAACATTTTATAAACACACAGTAAACAGTTTATCAACTACCAATGCTGACCCCCCACAAAAGATACAGTATTGTATAGATAACCCTTGATAAATTTCCAAACAACATCCACAAGTTAAAACCTTCTAAAATAAAGACAAATGATCTTTAGATTGCAGAGAGAGATCACAACAGCTTCTTGCTGTGAATGCAGCTCTTCACCTCTGAAACAAAACCAAAAACACAGTGCAGCTTCCAGCTCAAAAACAAAAGTGAAAGACAGACAGCCCAGCTCCACCCACACACTGACATCACTGCAGCTATTTGATAAACATTCATTTGTTAAAGGTACATCCACCTGACAACATGTATACAACAAATATAGATTCCTTCAAGGAATAAAAATCCAACAGGAAAAGTGATGTAATCGTGGCGTGGAGAACAAGAACAGTTAAAGATTCATGAGATCCATTAGAATTTAGCAAAGGAGGACCAAGAAACTGATGAGAGCAAACTGGCGGGAAACATAAAAACCGACTGGAAAAGTTTCTACAGGAATGTGAAATGGAAAAGATTAGCAAAGACCAATGTGGGTCCATTCCAGGCAGAGACAGGAGAGTTTATAATGGGGAGTAAGGAAATGCAGAGAAACTAAACAATGTGCGTCTGTCTTCACAGAGGAAGATACAGAAACTGTCCCCAAAATACCAGAGAACCGAGGGACTGGCAGAGATTAGTATTGGTGAAAAAGTCATACTGGAGAAATTAATGGGGTTGAAAGTTAATAAAACCCTAAAAGCTGATGATCTACATTCCAGAGTGTTGAACGAGGTGGCTGTAGAGATCTCTATCCCTCATTCTAAATTCTCCTGACTCCATCTGTAATGGACAAACCTTTGTCTGAGACAAACCTTTCCTTTTTATGTAGCCATAGAAACTTTTCCAATCCATTTTTATGTATTGTGCCAGTTCACATTCTATTCTGTGGCCAACTAAAATGGTGTCCAGCAAGGCATGCTGGGAAAGGTGGCCATGTTTTATGCACAGGCAGGCTGCAGAACAGATCAAACAAAGTTGCAGCAAAAGGGTTTGCAGACTTCAAAAGATTTTACAGGTTTATGCAAATAACATAAGCAAATGGCCATCTCCAGGCCATCCCAGGAACAATAGAATTGTCCTGTCATTCACGCTTCTTTACCAGACACAGCGGCACCTAAATTCCTTTGGAAAGCCTACCTGCCCCGAACACTTCCAGGCATGGTCACTGAGTGCCCACCCCAAAATTGGCGTGGCAGCCCCTGATTGGACTGGATCGATCAGGCTGATTGATCCCTCATCAATTGATTGACAAATGACCAAGAGACCACCCTCCAAAGGGGAGGAAATTCAAGCAGGTTTAAAAGGTTCTGCACAACTTTAGAATCTCTCTGCAGCAATAACCAACAACGGTGACTTCCACTGGTCGGCGAAGTAGACCATCACCCGACCAACTGAAGGAGGACCAGAGCCAGGGACAGACCAGACCAAGGACTGAACATTGAGGACCACAAGATTCGGGATCCAGATAAAGGCCAATATCTGGGACTTGCTAGTCACTTTGAAGTTAAGGTCTTGTGCATAACAGTTTGTAGTTTGACTCAAGTGTTTGTGTGTGTGTGTGTGTGTGATCAATTACCAGTAACAATTTTGTGATAGTGAATAAATATTGAATCATTGTATGAAACAGTTTCATAGTCATTTGTCCGCCGTATATCGGTTAAGACACACTGTGGTTTAGACAGGCACAACATTGGCATCACCAGAAGGGACGCGATTAGAAGTAACAATTGTTTCTCTAAAAATCCCGCAAACCTAATTAAAAATCAGAAACCACAGTATTCTGTATTGGACAAATCGCTCATTTCGGGTTGTACTAACTGCATGCATTATTAACAGGGAGAACAGGGTACATTCTGTTACTTTGTACTCAAACTCAGAGGGATTGGGACAGGAAAATAGCCCATAAGCCGTACCCCTAGTCCAATCGACTCCCGACACCTTCCCTGTGGCCAGAGATGAGCGACCGGAGTTCGCAGGTAGCAAAGTATCCCATATAGGAGGAGAAAATTTGAGAATATATAAAGAGGAAAGGATGGCCCCAATGGGCAGAATTTTGTGAGAATACAGAGACAGGCCCCGGAGCAATAGGACAAACCTGTTGGGAGGATCTGAATAAAGCATCCGGAAAGCGTGCGCTCAAGTATGAGAAAGCGATAGCGGTAGTGTGCTGCTTGGCGCAACTAGTAGGAACCGAGGAGGTCCAAAAGACCGTCCGCGGACAGCTCGCGGAGAGTCAGGAGGAGATGAAGACATTAAAAAAAGGAAAGTCGGGAGGAGATAAAACATTAAAAGAGGAGAGTCCAGAGGAATTTTTTTTAAAAAAGCAATTGGCAGGAGGAAGTAAAGAAATTGAAAGGCGACAGGCAGAAAGAGTTCACAAAATTAAAGGCACAGTAAGAAGTCTTACAACACCAGGTTAAAGACCAACAGGTTTGATTCAAACACGAGCTTTCGGAACGCAGCTCCTTCCTCGGGTGAATGGCGAGGTATGTTCCAGAAACATTTATATAGACAAAGTCAGAGATGCTGGACAATGCTTGGAATGCGAGCATTTGCAGGTAATCAAATCATTACAGATCCAGGGAGAGGGATAATCACAGGTTAAAGAGGTGTAAATTGTCTCAAGCCCGAACAGTTGGTAGGATTTTGCAAGCCCAGGCCAGATGGTGGGGGGTGGATGTAATGCGACATGAATCCAAGATCCCTGTTGAGGCTGCACTCATGCGTGCGGAACATAGCTATAAGTTTTTGCTCGGCAATTCTGCGTTGTCGCGTGTCCTGAACACCGCCTTGGAGAACGCTTACCCGGAGATGTTGGTCCGACTCCAGCAGAAGGGCCTGAGCTCCTCTGGGAGGGAGTCCATTTGCCATGGACCGACCAGCAGTCCGGAACATTTAGCCCAGTTGATCCGAGCAGAAGACGCGGCGGAGTAGACAGGAACTCTCGCATCCTCCGTAGGTCACCAGGGTCAGTGAACATGAGGAGCACGTCATCAGCGTAAGCCGAAAGGACCACTGCCATGCCCGGTTCCTGCAGAACCAGCCCCAACAACCTCCTCCGCAGGAGGCGCAGGAAAGGCTCCATGCATAGAGAATAAAGTTGGCCGGACAGGGGTCAGCCCTGACGCACTCATCTCCCAAAGCGAAAGGGCGCCGTCAGAGACCCGTTAACCTTAATCAGACATTCCGAGGCAGCGTACAGTAATCGGATCCGGGTGACAGAATGCGACCCGAACCCGAAAGCTCGCAGAGTCCCGAGCAAATACTCGTGCCCCACCCTGTTGAACACCTTCTCCTGGTCAAGAGACAGGAATGCACTCAACATACCAGATCTCTGCTTTGGACTCGAGGAGCAGCCCCAGATTTCCCCAGCTCTCCAGTTCCAGCCGCACACAATCCCGGTAACCATGATGCTTTTGAAAAATGCCCGGAGCTCCCCTGAGGGGATGAGGGGAGACTCTGTGCTGGTCATGAGGGCGCCGTCTGCCTCACTGCGGAGAGCATCTAAATCCTCCTCCTCGCCCGCCACTGAACAGCCTTCCTCCTGCGAGCAGTCACTGTCTGAGCCCGAGCCCCCCGCCACGTGGAGTGTGGCCGGCGCTGTGGGCCCACTGTCTAGCCCTTGGCCCGAGTTGATCCAGGGCTGTTTTAGCACAGGGCTAAATAGCTGGCTTTTAAATCAGACAAAGGCAGGTCAGCAGCACGACTGAATTCTCGTACCAGTCTCCCCGAACAGGCGCCAGAATGTGGCGATTCGGAGCGTTCCACAGTAACTTCATTTGAAGCCTACTTGTGACAATAAGCGATTTTCATTTCATCCCACCCCCAGGATCATCCTCAGGCGGGTTCCCTGCAGCTCCCCCCATGATTCAGGGTCCACGGATGGCGGCAGCTCGGACCCCGCCTTCGCCGTCGATGCCAGACCCCAGGAACAGCTCCGGGATGGAACATGGCATCATCTGCTTGGGTGTTGTGAGCGGGGAGCCTTCCTCGCCGTTGCCCGCCCATGACCCGAATATACAAGGACACTGGTGGCTGCCGCCAGTCCCAGGCGATGAACAAAAGGAGGTGACCGAGGAGTAAAACTGGACCGGGCGGAACGAGCCCTCGGGGGTCACGTCTCTGCCCGGCCCCGGGGCTGCCTGATCAGTAGACGATGGCAGCTCAGGCGCTTTGGCGGCCTAGGAGACGCCTTGACCTTTTTAATGGAGCTGGGCGTCAGGGTGACGGGAATAAACACAGGAGACACCCAACCCCGCTCACCTGGGGAGGGGGTAGCGAAATCCACCACCTCCTCCAGCCCGGACAGGCGGCAGGCTGATCTCGCTGCAGGGTCTCCACTGCTGGAGGGCCCTCGGCAGCGTCGCCCCCCCCCCCCCCCTCCCTCCCCGCATCGGCCAGCCCCTGGGATTGTGGCGAGGTTGGAACAGCCTCCAGCCCGGGGACATACACTGGCTCCCCACCGCCCTCCGGAGCCAGTGTGGAGGTCTCTCCAGGCACCTCAGGTTGGGGTTTCCTCCGGGTGCTCCGGTTTCCTCCCACAGTCCAAAGATGTGCGGGTTAGGTGGATTGGCCATGCTAAATTGCCCGTAGTGTAAGGTTAATGGGGGGATTGTTGGGTTACGGGTATACGGGTTACGTGGGTTCAAGTAGGGTGATCATTGCTCGGCACAACATCGAGGGCCGAAGGGCCTGTTCTGTGCTGTACTGTTCTATGTTCTATGTTACAAGGAGGAGGCGGTGTCCCGTGGTGAGGCTGCGGCCTCTGAGTTGGTTGGGACAGACATGGGGTCAGTACCCATGATGGGACCAAGGTGTGGATGGGCCTGGTCTGACTGCCGTGCCATCTTCCGTTTGGCCTTTTTAGGCCGCCACAGGTCTAGCCGAGGCTCCCTCTCCCCCCGCCAGCAGCCGCGGTGTTGTCAGGGGCCGGCTGCTGGGCAGACGAAGAGGTGGCAGAGGAGAGGGGAGGTAGTGCCAGCTGCGGCTGCACTGGGGTGGCGTTGGTGGCAGCCGTTAGGGTGGGGCAATTCCGGCGAATATGCCCCAGCCCTCTGCAGGCATGGCACCGGAGGTCATCCGCAGACCAGAACACTTTACGGTCCTCCCGGGTCAGGCAGACAACAATCTGATGCTGGAAGGAGTAGACATGGCGGAGGGTGGGGTCCCGCAGGCCGAGCGACAGCGGCGCCACCCTGGTCCTGACCTCCCCCAGTAGGTTGAGATGGGAGAGGAGCTCGATGGGAGGTAGGGCGGGACGTTTGAAAGAACCACACGTTCGGTGGTGGCCACCAGTGGGTCCACCACCATGCGTGTCCCGCTCACCGTGAGCCCCCTTTCCAAGATATGGTGGACCGTCTGCTTGGCCCGCAGGAAAAACACCTTGCCGTACATCCTAGAGGTGGCTACGATGGTTGAGGGACCGAAGACCCCGGTAATCGCACGGGTGCCGCTTCAATGGTCATAGTGGGGTTGGGCATAACATTTGACCCTAAGTTGCCGTGTTCGTAGGCGGAAAGGCGAGGGGGCCGCGGAGGGTCGAGGGGCTGCCGTCCCTGCATAGGTTCTTGGCCGCCCTGCCCCGGCAGAGTGGAGGATGCCCCTGGGGTACTGGCCATGCCCACCCCTGGTACGATCCGGCTGTGTATCTAAGACCAGGGTATTAGGGAAAGGGTGGGAGGATGGGTGATGGACGTGGCACCACAACAGCAGGTGCCACAAGGGAAGGTGCTGCAGGGCAACAGCAGAGCGGGGCAGCGTTCTTCAGCCCTAGAGGGGCCTAAAACAATATCCCAGGCTGCCCCACACCCGCCACAGACAGTGAAAGGCAGGCGTATGGCGCTCTTCAGCCCTGTGGGGCACAAAACAAAGCCCTTGGTCTTCACAACAGCCCCAGGTGGTCCCACCTCAGGCAGAGGGGTGGGAGGACAGACGGCAGGGTCTGCAGTCCCAGGTGGTCCCACCTCAGGCAGAGGGGCAGGAGGACAGACGGCAGGTCTGCTGTCCCAGGTGGTCCCACCTCAGGCAGAGGGGCGGGAGGATAGAGGGCAGGGTCTGCAGTCCCAGGTGGTCCCACCTCAGGCAGAGGGGCGGGAGGACAGGGTCTGCAGTCCCAGGTGGTCCCACTCCCAGCTCAGGCAGAGGGGCGGGAGGACAGAGGGCAGGGTCTGCATTCCCAGGTGGTCCCACCTCGGGCAGAGGGGTTGGAGGACAGAGGGCAGCAGGGAGGGGGAGGGGCTGAGACAGGAACAATGAGCGAGTCAGCCTGAGCCTGTGGCCGCTCTCACCATCTGTCACCGTCACAATGCCCGGGTGATTGACGGCAGCTCCGGACCAATAGGAGGAGGTGGTGGGACGAGACGACTGATGAGGGCGGCTGGTCCTCCAACCAATCGGAGTGAATGAGGGGCGGGGCCAGGCTGTGATTGAAGCATGCGCAGTGTGGGTAATGGCGAAGGAGAAGGGTGTGTTTTTCAGATCGGAAATTGGTGAGACATGATTAACAATATGGACAGTAAGAAGTCTTACAACACCAGGTTAAAGTCCAACAGGTTTGTTTCAAACACGAGCTTTCGGAGCACGGCTCCTTCTTCAGGTGAAGGAGCCGTGCTCCGAAAGCTCGTGTTTGAAACAAACCTGTTGGACTTTAACCTGGTGTTGTAAGACTTCTTACTGTGCTCACCCCAGTCCAACGCCGGCATCTCCACATCATAACAATATGGAGGGAGCGAGAGATCGTGGGGGTGAGCGGAAACGTTGTGTAAAGCTGTTGTGAGCCACAAACCGCGGAAAATAGTTTCGGGACCCAGTTTATATCGAGCGGAGCTCCAGCTACTCATTGTGCTCGGGTTAACGGCCGCCATCTTTATTGGATGTGCATCAGGGCGCATGCGCGTTTCTCATCTTTGTCGGGGCGATGTTTCAATGAGTGGGAGGAGCTTGTTCCCCATTGTTCAGAATGGAGACAACTTGGAAATGGAAATCGCTTATTGTCACCAGTAGGCTTCAATGAAGTTACTGTGAAAAGCCCCTAGTCGCCACATTCTCGGGATTTCACTGCCTCTTTGGACATCCTGCCCCATGTGTCCAAAGCTCTGCGGCTCTGTTCAGCCACATGAAGACCCAGGGAAGAAACTCACAATCCTGAGTCAACATCACCCTCAAATCAGGTGACTGCTGATGATGAGGGACAGTGTGCAGCTGGGGGTGATGTGTCGGGCAAGCTGGGTCTGCGAGGACTGCGTTTACTGTAGCAGTGAGAGAGACAGGCTTCCAACACTTGAAGAAATGCAACTCTATTTTATTGAACATAATTTAACTGTGGGTTGACACTATGCTGAGTTGACTGGAGACCTGAGGCAAACCTGACCAAACTATCTTACTACCACATGGTGGATGTTTTAGTTGTTGCTCACAGGCTCTGACTGTCTCAGAGGCTGCATCCCAAGAGAGCGGGAAAACTAGTGCCCTCTGGCTTTATCGTGGCCGTGTCCTGTCAGGCTGCTGTGTTCTGTGTGTTAGAACATAGAACAGTACAGCACAGAACAGGCCCTTCGGCCCTCGATGTTGTGCCGAGCAATGATCACCCTACTTAAACCCACGTAACCCGTATACCCGTAACCCAACAATCCCCCCATTAACCTTGCACTACGGGCAATTTAGCACGGCCAATCCACCTAACCCGCACATCTTTGGACTGTGGGAGGAAACCGGAGCACCCGGAGGAAACCCACGCACACACGGGGAGGACGTGCAGACTCCACACAGACAGTGACCCAGCCGGGAATCGAACCTGGGACCCTGGGGCTGTGAAGCATTGATGCTAACCACCATGCTACCGTGAGGCATTGGTCATCCTGTGTCAATCAATGCCTGTCTGTGCACCATCATATACTTGTGTGTATACTATGACAGGGGGCATGACCGGTCATCCTGGATCAGGGAGCAGGAGGGGAGAATGTTGTAAATTTCTATCCAGGACTGACAGTGATTAATTTTGGAAACTCCTATATAGGGGATTAGTAGGGGAGGATTTACACACAGCAAATTTAAACCAGGAGAAATGTTTATCTTTCCTGAATTACATTTCTGGACTGACGGTGATGCCTTTTTGTAAACTTCTTTCACAGGGGCTTAGAAAGGGATTTGCAGACAGGAAACTCACAACCAATCCTCACATCAAATTCTGACAGCACTGTTTGAGTTATCAGGACCTGGAGATTATAGACCTTTGTGTGTAAGCATTGAGTTACATATCATTATTACTCACTGTATAAAATGACTACCTCCTATCTCCCCTGTAGATCTTGTTCACAATCTTAAATCTGTGTCCCTTTTACTTTTTATTAAAATTATTTTTATTCAAGTTTTTCAATAACAAATTTTCTCCCCACAATTTAAAACAAACAAGGCATGTTTCCACACCAACACAAGAAAAGAACTCACCACCCCCAAAATAAATAATAACAAAAAACCAACAGCAATACAAGAAAGAAGAAAATAGCAACATAGCAAACCCACCGCCGCAAAAACAAACCCCCTAACCATCCCCAAACCCCCCCCCAAGTTGCTGCTGAGACCGACCACTCTCTACCCCTTTGCCAGGAAGTCGAGAAAGGACTGCCACCGCCGAAAGAACCCCTGTACCGACCCCCTCAGGGCAAACTTCACCCCCTCCAACTTGATGAACCCAGCCATGTCGTTGACCCAGGCCTCCGAACTCAGGGCCGCATATCCCTCCACTGGAACAGAATCCTGCGCCGGGCTACTAGAGACGCAAAGGCCAGAATGCCGGCCTCTCTCGCCTCCTGCACTCCCGGCTCCGAAGCTACCCCAAAGATCGCGAGCCCCCAGCCTGGCTTGACCCTCGACCCGACCACTTCCGACAAAGTCCCCGCCACCCCCTTCCAAAACCACTCCAAGGCTGGACAAGCCCAGAACGTATGGGTGGGGTTCGCCGGGCCTCCCGAACCTGTCTTCTCCTCCGAAGAACCGGCTCATCCTTGCCCCGTCATGTGAGCCCTGTGCAGCACCATGAGCTGAATTAGGCTGAGCCGTGCGCAAGAGGAGGAAGAATTCACCCTCTCCAGGGCGTCCGACCACGTTCTATCTTCAATCTCTTCCCCTAGCTCTTCCTACCACTTCACTTTGAGCTCTTCTACTGAGGCCTCCTCCTCCTCCTGTATCAGCTGGTAAATACCCGAGATCTTCCCTTCCCTGACCCACGTCCCCGAAAGCACCCTGTCCTGCACCCCCCTTGGCAGCAGCCTGCCTCTTAACAAATGCCCTGACCTGCATATACCTAAAAGCGTTCCCAGGGGGGAGGTTCCACTACCCCACCAGCTCATCCAGAGTTGCGAACTTCCCATCCAGGAAGAGGTCCCCAAACTGCCTGATGCCTGCCCTGTGCCAACTCTCAAATCCCCCACCCGTTCTCCCTGGCGCAAAACGGTGATTACCCCGTATCGGGGCCCAAACTGAGGCCTTCACTTCCCCGCTATGCCGCCTCCACTGTCCCCAGATTTTAAGGGACGCAACCACCACCGGACTCGTAGAGTACTTTGCTGGGGGGAGTGGAAGTGGGGCCGTCACCAAAGCCCTGTGTCCCTTTTACAATCTACTAATGGGAACAGGTTTTAAAAATCTTTTGCTGGGTTTGCCGTTGTCGTTTCTGATGCCTGGATCGATGGCGGGTGGTCCGTCTGGTTTCATTCCTTTTTCATGTTTTTGTTGTGGTTGAATCAGCTTGGACCAGTCCATTTAGGGTCCAGAACACAATTGAAGTCTCCTCCAAGAATCAATTGATCTGTATCTAGGTCCGGCATGGATTGCAACAATTCTTTTACAAATGTTTCTGTGAGATCCCCTCATTGAAAAAAAAAGATAGAGAAGCAGAATTAGGCCATTCAGCCCATCGAGTGTTTGAGTTTGCTCTGCCATTCGATCATGGCTGATATGTTTCTCAACCCCATTCATCTTGTATTGTAGCTCTCTTGAAATGAGTGCAAACATTGCATTTGCCTTTCTAGCTGCCAACTTTCCTTTATGTGTTTTGGGATGTGGGTGTCGGGGGCTGAGCCGGCATTTGTTGCCCATCCCTAATTGCCCTGGAACTGAGTGGCTTGCTGGGCCATTTCAGAGGGGGGCAGTTTGTGAGGATGGAAGGCTGAAGTGATTAAATGACAAAGGGGATAATGGTGCAAGACAAAACTGGGTGACAATGAGATAAGTAAATAATAAAAAAAAGAGAAGAAATAAAAGACAGGTCCAGGTGAGGTATAAATGGCAGCAGCAGAACCGTTACCAGCACCAACTATCTAAAAATATCAGAGAGATGATTATAATCTGAAATTACTGAAATGGATGTTGTGTCTGGAAGGTCAGAAATTGCCTGATAAAGGATGAGGTTCTGTTCCTCGAGTTTCCTTTTTAAAAAAATAATTTTTATTGAAATTTTTACAAAATACAAAATATAAACATCTTAGCTCTATTAACATGCAACCGCGGTAACACCCCATGAACAATACCCCCCCAGCTTCAAGAGCAACTTCAAACAAAAGAAAGAACAACAACAAAGAAAAAAAAAACAAACAAGAGAGAGATAGCACCCTCCACAAACCCATGTGCACAGTTCTCCATCCCCCCAATCCTTCCCCCCCCCCCCCCCCCCCCCCCCCGGGTTGCTGCTGCTGTCGGCCTATTTCCCTACCGTTCCGCCAGGAAGTCCAGAAACGGCTGCTGCCACCGCCTGAAAAACCCTTGTACTGATCCCCTCGGGGCAAATTTCACACTCTCCAATTTAATGAACCCCGTCATATCCGAGATCCAGGCCTCCACGCTTGGGGGCCTCACATCCTTCCATTGGAGCAAGATCCTCCGCCGGGCTACTAGGGATGCAAAGGCCAGAACACCGGCCTCTTTCGCCTCCTGCACTCCCGGCTCCACTGCAACCCCAAAAATTGCGAGTCCCCAGCCTGGCTCGACCCTGGACCCCACCACCCTCGACACCGTCTTTGCTACCCCCTTCCAAAACTCCCCTAACGCTGGGCACGCCCAAAACATATGGGCGTGGTTCGCTGGGCTCCCCGAGCACCTAGCACACCTGTCCTCGCCCCCGAAAAACCTACTCATCCTCGTCCCAGTCATGTGGGCCCTATGCAGCACCTTGAACTGTACGAGGCTAAGCCTCGCACAGGAAGAGGAGGAATTCACTCTCTCCAGGGCATCCGCTCACGTCCCCTCCTCAATCTCCTCCCCCAGCTCGTCTTCCCCCTTCCCCTTCAGTTCCTCCACCGAGGCCTCGTCTACCTCCTGCATTACCCGGTATATGTCCGAGATCCTCCCTCCTCCGACCCACACCCCCGAGAGCACCCTATCCCGCACCCCTCGTGGGGGCAGCAAGGGGAACCCCTCCACCTGCTGCCTGGCAAACGCCGTCATCTGGATGTACTAAACATGTTCCCCGGGGGGAGCCCAAACTTCCCCTCCAACTCCCCCAAGCTCGCAAACCTCCCCTCCACAAACAGGTCCCTCAACCTCCTAACCCCTGCCCTGTGCCAGCCCAGAAATCCGCCATCAATCCTCCCTGGGACAAACCGATGGTTCCCCCGTATCGGGGCCTCCATCGAGCCCCCCATTTCTCCCCTGTGCCGTCTCCATTGCCCCCAAACTTTGAGGGTAGCCGCCACTACCGGGCTCGTGGTATACCTCGTTGGAGGGAGCGGCAACGGCGCCGTTACTAGCGCTTCCAGGCTCGTGCCCACACAAGACGCCGCCTCCATCCTCTTCCACGCTGCCCCCTCCTCGCCCATTACCCATTTAGGCACCATCGCTGCGTTGGCCGCCCAGTAGTATACACAGAGATTGGGCAACGCCAGCCCCCCCCCCATCCCTGCCTCGCTCCAGGAACACTCTTCGAACCCTCGGAGTCCCATGCGGCCACACAAATCCCGTGATACTGCTGTTGACCCTCCTGAAAAAGGCCTTTGGGATAAGGATGGGGAGGCACTGGAACAAGAACAAAAACCTCGGGAGCACCGTCATCTTGATGGACTGCACCCTCCCCGCCAGTGACAGCGGTAACATGTCCCATCTTTTAAACTCCTCCTCCATCTGCTCCACCAATCTTGCCATCGGGGCCTCGTAGAGCAGCCTCACCCACCGGATAAACCCATCCCCAAACCCAAACCTCTCCAACACCTCCCACAAGTACTCCCACTCAACCCTATCGAAGGCCTTCTCCGCGTCCAACGCCACCACTATCTCCGCCTCCCCTTCCACCGCCGGCATCATAATGACATTGAGGAGTCTTCGCACTTTGTGTTCAGCTGCCTTCCCTTCACAAACCCCGTCTGGTCCTCATGTATGACCCCCGGCAGACAATCCTCTATTCTAGTGGCCAGGATCTTGGCCAGCAGCTTAGCATCGGCGTTCAGCAGCGAAATCCGCCTATATGGTCCACACTGCAGAGGGTCCTTGTCCCGCTTCAGGATCAAGGAAATCAGCGCCCGTGACATAGTTGGGGGCAAAGCCCCCCCCCCCTCCCTTGCCTCGTTAAAGGTCTGGACCAACAGGGGGCCCAACAGGTCCAAATACTTTTTATAGAATTCAGCCGGAAACCCGTCCGGCCCCGGCGCCTTCCCCGACTGCATGCTCCCTATCCCTTTGACAACCTCCTCCAACTCGATCGGCGCCCCTAGTCCCTCCACCTGCTCCTCTTCCACCCTCGGGAATCGCAACTTGTTCAGGAAGCGCCCCATTCCACCCTCCTCCACCGGGGGTTCAGACCGGTACAGTTCCCCATAGAAGTCCCTGAAGACCCCATTGACCTCTACCCCCGTCCGCACCACCTTCCCAGCTCTATCCGTCACTCCCCCAATCTCCTTGGCTGCGTCTCGCTTCCGGAGCTGGTGCGCCAGCATCCTGCTCGCCTTCTCCCCGTGTTCATACACCGCCCCCTGTGCTTTCCTCCACTGGGCTTCCGCCTTTCTGGTCATCAGTAGGTCAAATCTGGCCTGAAGGCTACGCCTCTCCCCCAGCAATCCCTCCTCTGGGGCCTCCGCATATCTCCTATCCACGTGCACCATCTACCCTATCAGTCTCCCCCTCTCCCTCTGCTCCCCCCTCTCCCTATGGGTTCGGATGGAGATCAATTCCCCCCTCATCACCGCCTTCAATGCCTCCCTGACCGTTCCCCCCCCCCGAACCTCCCCGTTATCATTGGCCTCGAGGTATCTCTCAATACATCCCCGGACCCTCCCGGCCACCTCCTCCTCTGCCATCAGCCCCACCTCCAAGCGCCAGAGCGGAAGTTGGTCCCTCTCCTCCCCCAGCCTGAGGTCCATCCAGTGCAGGGCATGATCTGAAATGGCAATGGCAGAGTATTCCACATCCTCCACCCTCAAAACCAACCCCCTGCTCAGGACAAAAAAATCAATCCTTGAGTTGGCCTTATGCACATGGGAGAAAAACGAGTATTCCCTGGCCCTTGGCCTCGCAAACCTCCTAGGGTCCCCCCTCCCCTCAGCACCTAAATCCCCTCAGCACCTTAGCCGCCGCCGACCTCCTGCCCGTCCGGGACTTGGATCGATCCAATGGGGGATCCAGTACTGTGTTAAAGTCTCCCCCCATGATCAGGCCCCCCGCCTCCAGGTCCGGAATGCGGCCCAACATACACCTCATGAACCCCGCATCGTCCCAATTTGGGGCATAAACATTCACCAACACTACCCGCTCCCCCTGCAGCTTGCCACTCACCATCACATACCTCCCGCCACTGTCAGCCACCACCTTCAACGCCTCAAACGACACCTTCTTCCCCACCAGGATCGCCACCCCCTTACTCCTCTCATCCAGCCCTGAGTGGAATATTTGGCTCACCCACCCCTTTCTCAGCCGGACCTGGTCCACCACTCTCAGGTGTGTCTCCTGGAGCATGGCCACATCCGCCTTCAGTCCCTTTAGGTGCGCAACTACTCGGGCCCTTTTGACAGGCCCATTCAGCCCCCTCACAGTCCAGGTTATCAGCCGGATCCGAGGGCTCCCTGCCCCCTTCCCCTGCCGATTAGCCATACCCCATCCCTTGCCCACCCCCGGCCAGCGTCCCACGCACTGCCAGTTCCCCACGGCGGCAACTCCCCCCCCCCCCCCCCCCCCCCAGCACCCCCTGCGTCCTCCAGCTCCTTCCTGACCGTTTCAGCAGCAACTTGGTATCCCCCCCCCCCAGGCTAGGGCCCCTCCTAACCGCGCCCCCCCCCCCTCTACAGCACTCCCGTGAGCCAGCTATCTTCTGCTGACCCCGGCGGCTCCCGCCCTACTTTCGGCTCCTCCCAACGTGGGACTGCCCCTCCTCCATTGTGCCCGTCAACCAGTCCACCCTCCCCCGCTCCTGCGCGGGAAAAGAAAAACCCCCTCCCTCCCAGCGCGGGAACCCCGCAGAAAGCCCGCGCTTTTGCCCTGCCGGGCCCCGCCTCCTCCAGGGCCACTCCCATTGTCAGTCCCCCACACCAGCTCCCCGAACACCCCGTTTACCCCTCAGTCCGAACCCGTCCACCCAACTCCTGCTTGAAAACCCATTAAAAAAAACACCCGTACGACATCATCCCACCCACCCTAAGGCCACCCCACATCTTACCCTAAACCCCGCAAATACACATACAGTATAAATAAATACAGTATTCTACAGCATCCCCCATCCTAGACCCTCAGTTTGAGTCCAATTCCTCGGCCTGCACAAAGGCCCACGCCTCCTCCGGGGACTCAAAGTAGTGGTGTCGATCCTTATAGGTGACCCAAAGACGCGCCAGCTGCAACATTCCAAACTTCACCTTCCGTCTGTGGAGCACCGCCTTCGTCCGGTTAAACCCGGCCCTCCGTCTCGCCACTTCCGCACTCCAGTCCTGGAAGATCCGCACCTCCGTGTTCTCCCATTTGCTGCTCCGCTCCTTCTTGGCCCACTGGAGCACACACGATCCACGAACCGGTGGAACCTCACCAACACCGCCCGCGGCGGCTCGTTCGGCTTGGGCCTCCTACCCAGAATTCTGTTGGCCCCCTCCAACTCCAGGGGCCCCTGGAAGGCCCCAGCCCCCATCAACGTGTTCAGCATCATCACCACATAGGCCGCTAGGTCCGACCCATCCAGCCCCTCCGTGAGGCCCAGGATCCGTAAATTCTTCCTCCTCGACCGGTTGTCCAACTCCTCGAACCACTCCTGCCATCTTTTATGGAGCGCCTCGTGCACCTACACCTTCCCCACCACGGCCACGACCTCGTCCTCCCTTTCGGCGGCCTGCTGCTGCAGCTCCCGGATCGCAGCCCCCTGGGCTGTCTGGGTCTCCATCAGTTCCCTGTTGGTTACCTTGATGGACTCCAGCAGCTCCACTTTCAAATCCTGGAAGCAGCGCAGCAGAGTCGTCTTCTGCTCTTGGACCCACTTCTTCAGCTCCTCGAAACTTTCGCCGGCCGCCATTTGGTTTTTCGGGTCCCGATTTTTTCCAAGTGTTTTTTCTCCCGAATCCCTCCCTGCCCCGCTCCTGGTCTGCACCATGGGACCACTGGGGTGACTCGTGGCCACTACCCCCGTCGGGATTTGCCTCCTCAGCTCCGTTGGGGGCCTTTAAAAAAAACCCCGAAGTCCGTTGATCTCGGGAGCCGCCGAACGTGCGGCTCAGCTGTTCTTTGCCGCCACCGGAAGTCTTCCTCGAGTTTCCTTTGAGCTTTATTATTAATAACCTTTTATTGTCACAAGTATGAAGTTACTGTGAAAAGCCCCTAGTCGCCACATTCCGGCGCCTGTTTGGGGAACAGGGTTAATTGGAGCAATGCAGGAGGCTGTGGACAGAGTGGGAGTTGGGCAGGGAATTAAAATATAAAATGATCAGAAACTCAGGATTATGCTTGCAGACTGATTGGTGATGTTCCACAGTCACCTAATCCAGATTTAATCTCCTCAGTGTGGGGAGACCAAATCGGGAGCAGTGAATACACAATAGTGGATAGCAAGAAGTACAAGTAAATCACTGTCACCTGGAAAGTGTGTTTGGAATCCTGGAATATGGGAAGGAAGGTGATGTGGTTGCTGCACCTGTTGTGTCTGCACAGAAATGGTTTACAGTGATGTTCATAAGAACACAAGAAATGGAAGTGGGGGGGGGGGGGGGTGGGGAGACCATATGGCTCATTGAGCCTCTGTAACCTGCTCGTTCAGGCATCATTCTCGTATACTTTCCCGTATCTTCCCCAGTCCTTCTAGATCCATTTTATGATATGGATACATTAGCTCAACAATCCTGTGAAATAATTTAGTCTGGCTCAGTGTCACCGAGCTGAAATCCAGTCTTTCTCTGACACATTATTCTTAATGCCATAGCTGACATGTTAAGAGTAAAAAAGTCAACTGTTTAGCAGTAAGGGGAAGAGGAAAGTTTGTAGATGCCCTGCAGTGTTACAGACTCGTTGGAACTGCTTATTCTGTCCCATCTTACATTCAGCTGACAGTAAAATGACTAAAATGCTGCAACATACAGGCATTTGGGGACAACGGTGAGATTGCTGCTCAGATTAGTTAAAGTCTCCATATTGTAAAATGGATCTTGAAGGACTGGAGAAGATGCAGGAAAAGATATTTGAATTATGCCTGAACTGGCAGGTTACATCCAGTAAGAAAGATTGGACAGGGCATCACCTTTTCTCTGGAAAAGGGAATGAAGGATGACCTGATCCTGTAAGATTATGAAAAGGTTTGATATGATAGACAAGTGCAAGATGTTTCCACTAGATGAGAATAAATATGAGTTAGTCATTAATTAATCTAATGTGCAGTTCAGGAGCATTTCAGAGGGAGATCACACACACACACACACTTCATGTGTGCAAAGGGAGTTCCTCAGTTTTCCCACTAGTTAACACTCCAACTTTAAAAGCCCCAAACTATTTGATCCAATATCAGCACATTGTTATGGACGAAGGGCAGTTTAACTGTTCTGTCCAGGAAGACAAAAATCACTGTTCACCTGAACCTGCTCAGACCCCAACACGTTAACAACTCACTGTCCGTGTTTGGTCTGTTGTCAATCACACCCCGGACAGAACTGTAGTGGATGGGCCTGTACTATTTAGGTGCCCTATTAATTTATTTAATACATTTGTTACCTTGGCACAATGGTACCAATCTGAATCGGTTCGCAAAGCATAATTTCTATCAGCAATATCGATTTCAATGGCGGAGTTATTACCCATCCTGCGTTGCGGCTGGGAATGTGCTCTATCCACATTACATAAGTTCCTTGCACATGCGCAGAGTCCAGCTATGACTGGAGCATGCGTCAATCGGGCTGTGACTGGCGCATGCACAGTTCAGGTTGTTGCTGACGGTGCGAGGAGCGGGGAAGGAGCAATGGAGCGACTTTCACGATTGGAGCCTGTGGGTGGCCAGGGAGCAATAGAAGCTTTGGAGTGAGCCGGGAGGCTTCATAAATACCCTGTGGAGGCTTCAACTCCTGAGTAAAATGTTAACGGTCCCGTCTTAAACAGCACCAAACAGAGTGAGAGCTGAGCGGTGACAGGCCCGGGTTACCGGCCGCCATCTTTACAGAGGACAAGGTGCCGCAGGGCGCATGCGCTGTGAGCCTGGACCGGATACCAACTCTCCCGGATTGACTGACTGGAGTCTCCAGGATTTTATTTTAATCATTTGTGGGAGTCACTGGCTGGGCCAACATTTATTGCCCATCCCTAATTCCCCTCAAACCGAGTGGCTGGCTCGGCCATCTTGGAGGGCATTTAAAGAATCAACCACATTGCTGTGGTTTGGAATCGTGTCGGCCAGACCAGGTAAGGATGGCAGATTTTCTTTTCTATTCATTCACGGGATGTGGGTGACACTGGCTGGGCCAGCATTCACTGCCCAGCCCTAATTGCCCTTGAACTGAGTGCATCTCAGACAGCATTTTAAGATGGATTGCCCATGATAAATTGCCCTTCGTGACCAAAAAAGGTTATAGAACATAGAACAATACAGCACAGAACAGGCCCTTCGGCCCTCAATGTTGTGCCGAGCCATGATCACCCTACTCAAACCCACGTATCCACCCTATACCTGTAACCCAACAACCTCCCCCTTAACCTTACTTTTATTAGGGCACTATGGGCAATTTAGCATAGCCAATCCACCTAACCCGCACATCTTTGGACTGTGGGAGGAAACCGGAGCACCCGGAGGAAACCCACGCACACAGGGGGAGGACGTGCAGACTCCACACAGACAGTGACCCAGCCAGGAATAGAACCTGGGACCTTGGAGCTGTGAAACATTTATGCTAACCACCATGCTACCCTGCTGCCCCAAATTTATGAGGGATTATTGGGTTACGGGTATAGGGTGGAGAGGACTTAAGTAGGTCAGTGCAGACTCGATGGGCCGAATGGCCTCCTTCTGCGCTGTATGTTCTATGTGCCACCAGAAGCATTGTTACATTATCAATATTACTATTTGTGAAGCTCAAGATCTAATTTGCTTTATCAACTACTGTCTTAATATGTCTTGTAGATATACAAAGTCCCTCTTCACCTTTCTCTGTCCTCCCAAAGAGGCCAGTTGGGTTTTTGTGACAATCCAGCAGTTTTCATGATCACTTTTTCCCAGTGCCGGCCCCACAATTGACCAGATTCATTCAGCTCAATTTCACAACCTGCCTTTGTGTTTTTGTGGGTTCTCTCTCACTCCCTGTTTTCTGTTTTCAATCAGTTTCACAGGGTGTTCGAAGGGGACGCTTCAAAGTCCGGAAACTCAAACCAAGCATCACATCAGGATCTGACAGACCTCAATTTATCATATCCTGAATATCAACTTGCTTTGAACATGGAAGGAAAAAGCATTGTTCACAGTGGGGAGAAACCGTACACGTGTTGTGTGTGTGGACGAGGGTTCACTCGATCATCAGGCCTCACAAGCCACAAATGCAGTCACACTGAGGAGAAACCGTGGAAATGTGCGGACTGTGGGAAAGGATTCACTTCCCCATCCAATCTGGAAACTCATCGACGCAGTCACACTGGGGAGAGACCATTTACCTGCTCCAAGTGTGGGAAGGGATTCACTGAGTCATCTGCTCTGTCCACACACCAGCGAGTTCACACTGGGGAGAGACCATTCACCTGCTCAGAATGTGGGATGGGATTTACTATTTCAGCCAACCTGCTGAGACACCAGCGAGTTCACACTGGGGAGAGACCATTCACCTGCTCCAAGTGTGGGAAAGGATTCAGTGATTCATCCACTCTGCAGAAGCACCAGCGAGTTCACACTGGGGAGAGGCCATTCACCTGCTCAGAATGTGGGAAGGGATTTACTATTTCAGCCCACCTCTTGAGTCACCAGCGACTTCACACTGGGGAGAGGCCGTTCCAATGTCCAGACTGTGGGAAGTGCTATAAAAGTTCTGGGGAACTGATGAGCCATCAACGTGTTCACACTGAGGAGAGACCGTTCAGATGCTCTCACTGCGGACCTGGTTTCAGTCGATCATCTAACCTCACTGTACATCAGCGAATTCACACTGGGGAGAAGCCATTTGCCTGTGCCAAGTGTGGGAAGGGATTAACTCAGCTATCCGCCCTGCAGAAGCACCAGCGAACCCACACTGGGGAGAGGCCATTTGCCTGCTCCATGTGTGGGAAGGGATTCATCTCTTCATCCCACCTGCTGAGACACCAACGAGGCCACAAACAACTACAGTGTTTAGATTTTGCTGTTCGTCACATTCAGGTCTGAACCATGTTCATTTGGGTCTCTTTGTGCTGATAAACTCTAGACCATTTACAGAGGCTAATATTCTGTGTAACAGTCAAATAAATTAGACTTGTGTTAAATACGCGGTGTGTTGAATCATTTTAATATCTCTGACACAAGTTAGTTCCTTTTGAAATACTCTCGCTCTCCCCTGTCTCTTCCATCCTCACCTCCAACAAGAAGTGTGAGGAGCTTGTGGAGCTTCTTTGTGGCTGAGATTGAGTCAATCCGATCAGCTGCCTCTGCTGCTTCCCTCCCTTCCACGAGCCCACCGGACCAAACTGTCTCGAAATGTCATCCTTTCCCGAGCCCGGAACCCACATCTTTCTCTAGTTTCTCTCCCATCTCCCCTCTCAGAGCTCACCTTGTCCATGAGACCCAGCTCCTGCTCCATCAACCCTATTCCCACTGAGCTACTGATCAGCCAACTACCCTGTGTCCATGGATATTGTCAACATTTCTCTTTCTTCAGGCACTGTCCCTCTGTCCTTCAAATCTGCCATCATCACCCCCTCCTCAATAAAACAAACCCTTGACCCTGCCATCCTTACAAATTACTGCCCCATCTTCAACCTCCCTCTCCTCTCCAAACTCTTTGAACATGTTGTCACCTCCCAAATCCTTGCCTGTCTTTCCCAGAACTCCCATGTTTGAATCCCTTCAATCAGGTCTCTGTCCTGTCACAGTAGTAAAATACAAGAGACAAACATAATCTCAATGAGAGTTTGGCTCAAGTTAGAATCAGATTTTGATGGGAAATGGAATGTCAAGTTTGTGTAATATGTGTACGTACCTTGTGAAATGAATTGCTTCTGTGTTCGGCTTGGGATGGCCTTATCGCGGCCTTGGCCGTCTGAGAGCCTGTGAACTGTCCGTGGGAACGAAACGCAGTAGTGGGATGAGTTACTCCTTCCTTGATAAAGAATTGCTATGCTATGCAACTAATGAGCTAACTGTGTGACTAATGATTGACAGAAATAATTATATGAAGGAGGGGTTTGGGGGGGTTTTGTAAAATTTATAGTTAACTGTAACTAAGAAAAAATTGTCTTCACTTGCTGTAATTCTGAAGTTACATTTGTGTAGCCCCACAGTAAATAAAAGGTTCTTTGAAGTCATCTGGTGTTCGACTGATGATTACCTCAGGACTGAAAATTTAGAATTATCATACGATGGCCCGTACGGGGATCTCTGGTGCGTCGACAGAAGCAGACAGTGTAAGCGGCAGATCGCCTCCGGACGCGTGGGGAAAATAGGGTCCCCAAATGTGAGTATTTTTATCACTTTGGTTTTTCCCCTTCGCTGTCGATATTCAGGTCAGTCCGGCGAACCCCAGAATTTCAAAGAGCTTGGGTTAGAGTCCCTGAGGTTCGAGTCCTCTAAAGAGCTTGGGTTAGAGTCCCTGAGGTTAAAATCTCTAAAGAGCTTGGGTTAGAGTCCCTGAGGTTCGAGTCCTCTAAAGAGTTTGGGTTAGAGTCCCTGAGGTTCGAGTCCTCTAAAGAGCTTGGGTTAGAGTCCCTGAGGTTAGAGTCCTCTAAAGAACAAGGGTTGGAGTCCCTAAGAAATAGTTAAAAGAGGTAAAGAGATATCGATGCCAACATGATCCTTGTTATTACCTGAAACCTTCGCGATAAAAGGTTCCTATTAACTTTGTAAGGCGGGTGATGTAGAATCTTTACGGGCTATACGTCACCTTCGAGCTGTTAATTGGCTTGTACAGAACGCGATTACTCCGTGATTTAAATTATAATCCCCTGCAGATGCGGATAACTCTGCTTAATAACACATAAAACATGGCAAAAACGTTGCGGACCCTGGCATAAAACATACACGTAATTTCCTTAATTGAAAAACAGGGCAGGATAACCCTGTAATAAATTCAAAATTGGATTAGTGATCTAGGATCACTATTAAATTGTAATCGGAAGGACCGTCTGGCATCAGACAAAGGGTACAATGGGTAATACTTTAGATACAACTTTTGAAAGTGGCAGCACACTGCAAACACTGTGAACAATATCCATCTGAGCAGTTGAGACAATTATGGGGGGTATTGCACAAAAATGTAGGAGAATGAAAAATTTGGAAATTTAAATAGAAAAATGGCCACTGGGGGGGGGGAACAGGAATAGTTAAAACAGCCAAGGTCTTGAAAACGGAATGCACATATGGGAAAAGAACCAAGTCATTAGGCTATCCGCCTTGAATCTGTATATTAATCCATGTGAGTTTAGGCTTAAGTGGGATAAGGTGCTGTCAGGGACTGTGGAGTCCCTAGATCTTGTCTCCCAGAATTCTGACATAAACTGCTTTTTTACTGATAATCAGGCCCGCGTGTGAATATTTTCACCCCTAACATTTGGTGTAGTCTGGAAGGATGTTGCTGAGCCGGACGCTGCTTGAGCCAGTGGACAAGGCGAGTAGTCAAACCTTTGACTGCGAAAAATGAGTCACTCAGCAAGGCAGACGGACGGTGAGATAACATCCAACGAATCTGGTAACAAGGCTAAATGAGTAAAAGAGTCAGTTTAAAATTCCTCTTTTTTTTGTTTTTTGAAAAGCAAAATATTCTGGTTAAAAAAAAACAATGATCAAAAATGGGTGTGATCTCTGTGGAACAGAGAAAAATGGTGAGATACACAGGAGTGAGATAAGACAAATAAGCAGGAATCATCTTAGTTCACCGGTTAGAAGCACAAATGACTGAAATTAAGCCTTCACACCATTTGGAAAACAGGCTAGTTTAAAGGAATTGAGCTCTGACTCCTTTAAGCATAACAATAAAGCGGGTAAAGATAGCGGCAGTACAGATTGTGCAAACTGGCAAGGACATCACAAAACTGCCAACAATTACGGCTAACGACTGTCCTGGAATGTCTCAAGGAGAAAAAAAAAATCAAATAAAGTAGAGTCCAAAAGATCAGAAAGGGGCTGAAACGCTCAATTAGTTTTTGTTCAGGAATATTCGAGGATGACAAATCCCCTTCCCAAAACAAAAAATGGGGAGTAAAGTCAATACAAGATTAAGGTTAGGAACTTCACAATGGATACTTGTCGAGAATAACTTCAGATTGTTTCAAGCCATCCAAATAAATTCGGCAGTAATTCAATTAATTTGAAATAAAAGAAAAATAAACATCCAGTAATGTCTCTTTCCAAAAACCAGTTAAATAACGAACATTGAAAATTTAATTCAGTTTAAAGAACAAAAAAGAAATTTGAGTAACATTGAAGGAAAGGATAAATAGTCACGTAGCGGATGGAGATGGCATCATGCCAAATTCTCCACCACTTTCGATTCTGTACAAAAAGTTAACCATTTCAGCAAGCAGGTCATCTGCACAAAGAAATATGCGTCTCTAAGAATAGCTAATGCCTCTAAAATTAATCAGTGGAAATTGATTTAAATGGAATAACACCGATAAAGTTTTCGAAGGAGAATAGAAGATTTTGTTCAGTATTTTAACTGAGCTATTGTGAAATTTCTGTATCTTTACTCTGATATTTACGACCTGTGAGAATGTGTATGCTTGGTCTGTGAATGTTAATATCTCTATGCTACGATTTATCTTCTGAGAAAGTAACCTTGGGTTTATAATCTGGAATTTTAAAATAGGCTCCAGAAGGATTTTTAACTAACTGTCGAAGCCAGGTATTTCTACCATAGATGATTTTGCCGCCATTTTAGTGAAAGAGAGAGAGAGAGAGAAAGAGTTTTAGGCAACTATACTTTGATCTGAACTATTCACTGTCTCTGTATTCATATTTCATTTTCAGACTTTGACTTTTAAAAGTTATGTTTTGAGCTGTTTGTCTAAGGAGATAATTCCTGTGATTATTTGAAAGCTTCTACACAGTGCCTTTTAAATGACTTTCAAGTTGTAATCAATAGAAGACAAATAATACAATTCTTATTTGCACCTGACAATTTTTAACATAAATTTCTACTGAGTTCCAATAATCGCAAGAGCAACTGGTAACCTTGAATTGATGGTTTCAAATCCCTCAACTGATACAGTCTAAAATCCTTCACTAACTTATTGTGGTGTGTCGTCTGACATTATGATTTAAAGATCATAGTTTGAGTACAGTTAACAATTTTTTCCTTTCAAAGGCTATCATTGACATTTCCCGGGTAATTTTGATACACAAGGAATTTCAATCAGGGTGCAAAATCACGTGTGTAAGAATAGGAAAATATTAGTTTTATGGTGTTCAGTGGAAGTTAGGATAGTTGAAATACATATGACAAGTTGCAATGCATTTGACATATGATCAAGCCGGTGTTTCATTAGTTCAGGGTTAAAACTTCCCTGACACAAATACTTTGTAATCATCAGTGGGGTAAAACTAACCTGTCTCACAGCACAGATGTTTTAATTATGAGATTGCAGAATTAAGTATAAAGAACAGATGGGTAAATTAAATATGTCCATGATCATGTTTCTAATTTAAACAAAAGTAGGGTGATGACAACATGACGTCTGGGAAAGAACCACGATACAGCACAAAATTGGTTCAGTCAGAGATTCAATAACATATTATGTTTGATATTTTAAAATAATTGTTCAAAATTAGCTTGGAAATTAAAACTTCAGACAATGTGTGAAGCTGTTTTTTTTTTAAAAAGGAAAATCACACAACTCTGGTTGAAGCAAATCTATATTCCAAAAGACAGATCGTTCTCAGACACCTGATAACAGGAACTTGGCAGCAATCCAACGCTCCCATGCTGGGTTTGCCTGTCCACACTCTGAGCTCTGGCCTTGTAATTCTGATAGAGTAATGAAAAGTCAAAACAGCTGAAGATGCATTTTAATTGGAACTTACAAATCTCAAGTTTTGAATTTTCAGATATATTCGGATTATTTAACCCACTCTGTCCCATGCAGAATGGATTTTTGGTGTTAGAATATAGGACGTACAGTGCAGAACTTTACAAGTAACTATAGGTGCCACGATATTTGCAGAAGCTTCAGGAATTTGAGACAGTTGAGTTATTATAAACTGGCTAATTAACCAGGCAAATGCACGTCAAGGTTGGGTTCAAATGCAACATAACTAGGAAAATGGATGTGAAAGGTTTGAAATATATAAATATATATATATATATATATATATATATCATATATATATATATATATAATAACAACTAACCCCTGCATAATACAAGTGTTCGGCCCAGACAGGAAAAGTTTCATATGGACAACATCTAACACCTGGTGATGACCAGGACACTTTTCCTTTAAATTTTTAGGTTAAACATTCAGGAAAGGCTGACATGACAGCAGCACCTGTGGAAACTTGTGATGACTCTTGAGATCTCAGAACAACTACAAGCACTTCAAGGCGCTTGGATATCATTCACAACGTACACAGGATACTTGTAGCTATATGAACTATGGGGCTTTATATAATTTTATTGATGGGATATGCATCCCAGCAGTCAGAGACTCGACCAAGGATATAGCTTATTTTAATGCTCGACTACAGCTACATTCGGGGACAGACATCGGATGCGTAAACAACTTGTGTCTGCTCCTCACATGTTCCAGTATTGTTTATAATATGAATTAAATATGTCCAGTGTTTTAAGTAAGGTTGTTATGAAGCAGGCTGCCAATGACACGGGTACCACTAGAGTTACACAGAGTTAGAAGAAGTATAATCAATAATGTAGTGACTTGATTTAAGACAGAAACTTCTATGGTAAATTCGCTAGACATGCAAAGGTTGAATGCGAAGGTAGAATAACTTAGATATTAATGACACAAAATGGCTGAACAAGCCACATTCCCTGTAAACTGTCTTATGAGACCCAGCATGGGTATGTACAGGCAGTATCCGCTAAAACAACAAGCTATTCCCAGCCTGGGCTCTCATTCAGTCACGGCATTACTAGGCCAGCTCCAAACTCAGCATCTCACCATGGCTCGACAGAACAAGTATAAGGTTTATCTCTTGAGCAATCCAAAGCTCCAATTCCACCATTGCACCACTATTAATCCTGCAAATTTTCTCACCAGTCCACTGCTTGAGCAAGATCACCCTGGACACGATTGCATGTGACTTATAAAGGACGATTCATCTGTCAGGGAGGACCTATCGGATGCCCTTCTTAATGACCCATACCTAACCATGTTCACAGATGGAAGTGCTTCCATCGGTGAAAGGGGGGAGCGGTTATCAGGGTATGCGATAGTAAATCATGGCGGGAAAACCTTGGAGGCAGCAGCCTTTGAAACCCTGTTCTCAGCCCAACAAGCCGAGTTATTTGCCCTAATTCGCGCCTGTGTCCCCGGAAGGGATTTAAGGGTGACTATAGGGGGCCTCACGGTAGCATGGTGGTTAGCATCAATGCTTCACAGCTCCAGGGTCCCAGGTTCGATTCCCGGCTGGGTCACTGTCTGTGTGGAGTCTGCACGTCCTCCCCGTGTGTGCGTGGGTTTCCTCCGGGTGCTCCGGTTTCCTCCCACAGTCCAAAGATGTGCGGGTTAGGTGGATTGGCCATGCTAAATTGCCCGTAGTGTAAGGTTAATGGGGGGATTGTTGGGTTACGGGTATACGGGTTACGTGGGTTTAAGTAGGGTGATCATTGCTCGGCACAACATCGAGGGCTGAAGGGCCTGTTCTGTGCTGTACTGTTCTATGTTCTATGTTCTATTTATACAGACTCTAGATATGCCTTTGGAGTCACGCATGACTTTGGCTAATTATGGAAAAATAGAGAAATTTTGACATCCGCCGGCAAACAAATTTCACACAAGGCATTAGTTTCTCACTTGCTACAGGCCCTGATGCTGCCCAAACAAATGGCGGTTATAAAATCCACTGCCCATACATCGGGTAAAACCCCCAACAGATATAGGAAATAGACAGGCAGACCACCAAGCCAAAGAAGCTTCCCAATGGAAGGAGATGGTGGTTCCAAAAAATTATGAGTCAGACTAAAAACATCACCAAGCCAGTCTCCCTCGGAAAAGCCAAAGCCAACTATTACCGACGTTGTTAAGTTGCAGGACGCTCCTAAAAGTATGAAAGAGTTGTGGAAAGAATTGGGGTGTCATTATGATCACGTGACTAAGTTGTGGGTCACCCCGGCAGGACAAACTTGTATGACCAACGCCTTGGCAGCCTGTGTCACGGAATGTGTTCACTTTGCAACTCATTGTGGTGCACGAGCTACGGGTGATATATTGCTGAAGACTTGGTGGCATCCAAGCTGCAGGAAATAGCACAAAACATTAGCAGTCGTTGCCTGGTATGTCAGCGATATAACCCTGGGAAAGCAATACCCTGTGAAATGGGTAAAACCCCGTTACCGGAAGGTCCCTTTGAGACACTCCAGATGGATTACATTGAGTTGGAAAGATGCCAATGTTATAAACATGTATTGGTTATTGTTGATGTATTTAGTAAGTGGATAGAAGCTTACCCCACTGTAGATAACAAAGCTTCCACAGTAGTAAAAGTTTTGATGAGAGAAATTGTTCCTGGATTTGGGATTCCACATCGATTAAGCTCTGATAATGGACCTCATTTTGTGGGACAGATCAATAAGGAATTTTGTACTCAGCTGGGAATAAAACAACAATTACATTGCGCGTACCGACCCCAGGCAGCAAGAATGGAAGAAAGAGCTAATCAGACATTAAAAACGAAACTGGCAAAACTACAGGCAGAAACTAGAGACTGTAGCCACTTGGCTCAAATTATTGCCGATTGCCCTCTTCCAGATACGTGCAACCCCAGCCGGAAAGCCACGACTGAGTCCCGCCAAAATTCTATACGTCAGACCCTCTCGCACTCCCTGGGATCAAGAAAACAATGACTACTGAAATGGCCAACTATGTGATAACCTTAATTAAGGTGTTGAAAGGCCTCCATTCACGGGTGTGAGCTGCTTATGAGGAAATACCTCCCTTCTGTCACTATTAATCCGGGAGAGTATCTCCTGATTCGTAATTGGATTAGGAAAGGACTGGGGAAAAATGCCTGAACCCACATCCATCATTGTAAGGCTTTGAAGTAACATGAAAAGTAACCTTTTTGTTTCCAAGCCCTAGGTTACTGTTCCACCCAGCCTGCAGGGTGAAGTACCTACTTATCACCGTAGTCCTGCTGGGACTCTTGGAGACAAATAGGGAGGCCAAGCAAAGAACCTGTGGAGGTAGCGGAAAATGAGTCCATCACGTGTCAAGACGACCCTTTACGCTGCATGAACAACGGCCCTGAGGAAGGAGGAATGTGACCCCAGTGGACGGATGTTCGACCTACGTGTGACAACCTCACCAAACCCTGACCTCCTTGATGGAAGAACTGAAGGAAGATTGCCCTGCCATCGGATCGGATGTAGATGGGACTATAGCTGCAAAAACAGGCATAGTACCGCCAGGACAAAAGTATAAGGGAGAGATGTGTTAGTGAAGTATAACCCTTCAAAGGACAAGGCAGAAAAGGGAATTACATATAAACACATATCTGGGCGGATCATGGGGGTCTTATCTGGTGCATTGATTAGTGATCCTGGGAGTGGTAACACTTATAATAATCATGCTTAGCTTCCTAATGAAATGCTTGTGCAAAAGTGTCAGTACAGCAGTAATTCCACAACAGTTAATACAGCAACGTGAAGTGAGCCTAATGGATGAGAAAGAAGATGCAGAGGGAAGGAGGAAAATGATAGAAGTGCAGGTAGAATGGGACAGACTGAGACAAGTGGCTATGGATTAGAAGTTATCATGAAATGATAAAAGGGGAATGAGAGTTTGGCTCAAGTTAGAATCAGAGCTTAATGGGAAATGGAATGAGAGATTGGTCAAGTTAAAAATCAGAGCTTGATGGGTAATGGGATGTCAAGCTTATATACGTGCATTGTGAAATGAATAGCTTCTGCGAGAAAGCGTTATCACGGCCTTGGCTGTCTGGAAAGCCTGTGAACCATCCGTGGGAGACTGTAACTGTTTGTGAGAACTACACTCCTCAGGACTGTCGATAAAAACTTGCTATACTATGAAACATACAAACTAATTATTATTAATGATGGCAAAAAATAATTACTTAAAGGAGGGGCGTAATGAGCTAATTGTATCACTAATGATTGAAAGGCTTGATGGGTTTTGTAAGAATATAGTCAACTGTAACTAAGAGAAATGTGCTTTTCACTTGAGTTACAGCTGTGTTGCAGCCCCGCGGTAAATAAAAGGTTCTTTTAAGTTACCTGGTGTTCGACTGCTGATTACCCCTGGACTGCAAAAATTTAATATTTTCATTTTCATGGCAAAAAACAAGAAATAAATTCATGATTATTCAGTAGTTAACATTGATTATCATTAGTGAATTGGTGTATTAGGTAATTATATTGCAAAGACTAGATCTTTATTTTTTTAAAATAACACAATCAACCAAAATGTTTCCAGAAACTGCAGAGCTATCAGAATTTGTTTGAAAAATAAATTACTTTTATAATTTTGAGAAGTTACAAGACATCATACTCTGCCAAGACTATGTGGGCTGGGCATTGGAGTAATGGAATTGTTACTGGGCTAGTAATCCAGAGACCCAGGTTAATGCTCTGGGGATCTGGGATCGAATCTGCCGATGACATATTGAATTTGAATAAAATCTCAAATTTAAAGTCGAATGATGACATTGTTGATTGTTTTAAAAACCCATCTGGTTCATGAATGTTCTTCAGGAAATCTGCTCTCCTTATGTGGCCTGTCCTACATGTGACTCCAGAACCACAGCAATGTTGTGGTTGATTTGTAAGTGCCCTCTAAAATAGCCTCACAAGACATGCAGTTCAAGGGCAATTGGAATGAGCAGTAAATGCTGGTCCAGCCAGTAACCCCCACCTCCCATGAATGAATAATTTTTAAGGCGGCTCATTGTTCAATCTGAAGATTAGTCAGAAACTGTCTGTTTGATTGGATTTGATTTATTGTCACGTGTACCGAGGTAGTGAAAGGTTTTGTTCTGCGTACAGTCCAGAAAGATCATTCCATACTTGAAAAAACTCAGACATACGATAAATACACAATGTAAATACATAGACACAGATCCCAGGTGAAGCGTAGAGAACTAGTGTATCTTGTATCAAATGTATCAATTACAAATTACTGTATTAATTAGCTACCAATCTGTAACAGATGATTAAATAAGCAGTGATCTTTAATTGATTTACAATTAAACAATAATGAATCAGTAGTTATAGTAAAAGTCTGAGTTTTATTTGTTGTAAAAATGTAAAAGCTTCATTGTTGTGTATATAAAGAATGTGCAATGAGGATAAATATAGCAGCAAGAGAGACCTTCCAACTCTGATTCGCCTCAACATTTAGAACTATGTAAGGAATTGTGCAGAATAAGGTAAAGGGCTGTTATGAAACTGTTCGATTGTATTCCTGTCAAAAGTAATGAGAGAAGGTGGTGTCAGTAATTAAAGATCCAATTCAATTAAACTAGCGCCTAATTGACCAATGGTTATGTTACAACAGGCCCAACTCTGACATGAGGTAATGGTCACTTTGGGGGTAAAAGTCGAGATTCTGAAGGTCTTCCCTGATGGCCAAGTACTGAAAACTCTCGAGGCCGACTTCCAAGGAAATTACGGAGGAGCCAGGGAGGGTTACGCTTCTACAGACTGGTCACCACCTTGAAGTAAACGTCAATGTCTTCAAGTCAGTCAGTAAAGCTTCTCTTTAAAAGACCAGAAACGGTCGTCCAAGAAGAATTAGTTGAGCAGCGAAGCTGACTGTAGAACCTGCAGCACGGGAAAGCATGGCGGAGGCGCAGGATCCTGTTTTGGTGGCAGTGGTCAATTTTACTGCGGGGTGGGCAGCACGGTGGCCTAGTGGTTAGCACAACCGCCTCACGGCGCTGAGGTCCCAGGTTCGATCCCGGCTCTGGGTCACTGTCCGTGTGGAGTTTGCACGTTCTCCCCGTGTCTGCGTGGGTTTCGCCCCCACAACCCAAAAATGTGCAGAGTAGGTGGATTGGCCATGCTACATTGCCCCTTAATTGTAAAAAATAATTGGCTAATCTAAATTTTTTTTTTAAATTTAAAATTTTTTTTACTGCGGGTGGAGTTCATTCAGGAGAGCTTCGCCAAGCAAATGAAGGCACCAGAAGTTAAAAGGATGAAATTTAGAGACAGTTTGGTCCGGTGGGCTCGTGGAAGGGAGGGAAGCAGCAGAGGCAGCTGATCGGATTGACTCAATCTCAGTCACAAAGAAGCTCCACAAGCTCCTCACACTTCTTGTTGGAGGTGTGGATGGAAGATACAGGGGAGATCGAGAGTACTTCAAAAGGAGCTAACTTGTGTCAGAGATATTCAAAAATTTCAACACTGCGTATTTAACATAATTCTAATTTATTTAACTTTCAGCCAGAATATTAGCCCCTGTAAATGGGCTGGAGTTTATTATCCGGAGAAAGAGACCCAAATGAACATGGTTCAGTCCTGAGTGTGAGTAACAGCAAAATCCAATCACTGTGGTTACTTATGGCCACGTTGGTGTCTCAGCAGGTGGGATAACTGAGTGAATCCCTTCCCACACTTGGGGCAGGTGAATGGCCTCTCCCCGGTGTGAATTCGTTGATGTGCAGTGAGGTAAGATGATTGTCTGAACCCAATCCCACAGTGAGAGCACCTGAACGGTTTCTCGTCAGTGTGAACACGTTGATGGCACATCAATTCCCCAGAACTTTTATAGCTCTTCCCACATTCTGGACATTGAAACGGTCTCTCATCAGTGTGAACCCGCTGGTGTCTCAGCAGGTGGGATGACCGAGTGAATCCCTTCCCACACTCGGTGCAGCTGAACGGTCTCTCCCCAGTGTGAACACGCTGGTGTTTCCGCAGTGTGGATGACTCAGTGAATCCCTTCCCACACGTGGAGCAGGTGAACGGTCTCTCCCCAGTGTGAACTCGCTGGTGACTGAGCAGGTTGGATGACTGAGTGAATCCCTTCCCACACGTGGAGCATGTGAACGGTCTCTCCCCAGTGTGAACTCGCTGGTGACTCAGCAGGTTGGATGACTGAGTGAATCCCTTCCCACACATGGAGCAGGTGAATGGTCTCTCCCCAGTATGAACACGCTGGTGTTTCGGCAGTGTGGATGCCCGAGTGAATCCCTTCCCACACTCGATGCAGGTGAACGGTCTCTCCCCAGTGTGAATTAGCTGGTGTTTCCGCAGTGTGGATGACTCAGTAAATCCCTTCCCACACTTGGTGCAGCTGAATGGTCTCTCCCCAGTGTGAACTCGCTGGTGACTCAACAGGTTGGATGACTTAGCAAATCCCTTCCCACACGTGGAGCAGGTGAACGGTCTCTCCCCAGTGTGAACACGCTGGTGACTGAGCAGGGCGGATGACTGAGCGAATCCCTTCCCACACGTGGAGCAGGTGAATGGTCTCTCCCCAGTGTGACTGCGTCGATGAGTTTCCAGGTTGGATGGGTAAGTGAATCCTTTCCCACAGTCCACACATTTCCACGGTTTCTCCTCAGTGTGACTGCATTTCTGTCTCATGGGGCCTGATGACGTGTACGGTTTCTCCCCACTGTGAACGATGCTTTTTCCTTCCATGTTCAAAATCCGGTGATATTCAGAATATGATAAATTGAGGGCTCTGTCAGATCCTGATGTGATGCTTGGTTTGAGTTTCCGGACTTTGAAGACTCCCCTTTGAACACCCTGTGAAACTGATTGAAAAGAGAAAATAGGGAGTGAGAGAACCCACAAAACACAAAGGCAGGTTGTGAAATTGAGCTGAATGAATCTGGTCATTTGTGGGGCCGGCACTGGAAAAAAGTGACCATGAAAACTGCTAGATTGTCACAAAAACTGGCCTCTTTGGGAGGAGTGAGAAAGAGGTGACGAGAGATTTTGGTCTACAAGTCATATTAAAGAGAATAGATGGCAAAGCAAATTCGATCTTCAGTTTCATAAACAGTAACCGAAGAGATAATGCTGGAACATCTCAGCACGTCTGGCAGCATCTGTAGGGAGAGAAAAGATCTCATGTTGAGTCCAGATGGTCCTTTGTTAGCTCTTTTCTCTCCCTACAGATGCCGCCAGACCTGCTGAGATGTTCCAGCATTTTCTCTTTGGCTTCAGATTCCAGCATCCGCAGTAATTTGCTTTTATTCATAAACAGTAATATTGATCCAAAACTATGCTTCTGGTGGCACGGTGATTAGCACTGCTGCCTCACGGCGCCAGGGACCCGGGTTCAATTCCGGCCTTGGTGACTGTGTGTGGACTTTGCACTTTCTCCCCGTGTCTGCGTGGGTTTCCACCCGGTGCTCAGGTTCCCTCCAACAGTCCAAAGAAGGGAAAGTTAGGTGGATTGGCCTTGATAAATTACCCCTTAGTGTCCAGGGATGTGTAGGTTAGGTGGAGCTATGGGGTTACAGGGACAGGGTAGGGGTGTGGGCCTGGGCAGGGTGCCCTTTCAGAGAATCAGTGCAGACTCGATGGGCCGAATGGCCTCCTTCTGCACTGTCGAAATTCTATGGTTCTAATTCTATCCTGTAAATCTTTATAAAGCTCTGGTGTAGAAGTCAACTATTTCCTAACACACCTAATAGGTAAAAGATAGCTATTTAGGATAAATATTAAGCCCCAGTTTTACCCATTTTAAATGAAGGATTTCAACACTCTCATAACCTCAGGTCATCTCAAAACATCCAGCTTATAAAACAGAATCCTTTTTACTGTCCTAATGATTTTCCATAGACCCAGAATTAATATTTTTACTGCCCGAATCATGTTCCAGAGTCACACAAATACTTTTTACTGTCCCAATGATTTTCTAGACACCCAGGTATGAATCTCAACATGGCAGAAGGTAAAATTTGAATTCATTGAAAGTTTACTGATGACCATGAAACCATTGTCGATTGTTGCAAAGACCCATCTGGTTCACTCCTGTCCTTCAGTGAACGAAATCTTCCATCCTTACCTGGTCTGGCCGACATGTGACTCCAATCCAGAGACAGCTTGTTGACTCTTAAAATGCTCTCTGAGATACACTCAGTTCAAGGGCAATTAGGGCTGGGCAGTGAATGCTGGCCCAGCCAGCGACACCCACATCCCGTGAATGAATAGAAAAGAAAATCTGCCATCCTTACCTGGTCTGGCCGACACGATTCCAAACCACAGCAATGTGGTTGACTCTTTAAATGCCCTCTGAGATGGCCGAGCCAGCCACTCGGTTTGAGGGAAATTAGGGATGGGCAATAAATGTTGGCCCAGCCAGTGACTCCCACAAATGATTAAAATAAAATCCTGGAGACTCCAGTCAGTCAATCTGGGAGAGTTGGCAACCGGTCCAGGCTGGCAGCGCATGCGCCCTGTGGCACCTTGTCCTCTGTAAAGATGGCAGCCAGTAACCCGTACCAGCCTCCCCGGACAGGCGCCGGAATGTGGCGACTAGGGGCTTTTCACAGTAACTTCATTGAAGCCTACTTGTGACAATAAAGCGATTTTCATTTTTCATTTCACCGCTCAGCTCTCACTCTGTTCGATGCTGTTTAAGACGGGACCGTGAACATTTTCCTCGGGAGTTGAAGCCTCCACAGGGTATTTATGAAGCCTCCCGGCTCACTCGGCAGCTTCTATTGCTCCCCGGCCACCCACCGGCTCCAATCCTGAAAGTCGCTCCATTGTTTCTTTCCCGCTCCTTGCACCATCAGCAACAACAGAACCGCGCATGCGCCAATCACAGCCTGAACCATCACAATGCCCGGGGAGTGATTGGCGACGGCTCTGGAACAATAGGAACAGAGGGGGTGGGTCTGGAAGACCGGACATGAGCGGCTGGTCTCCAGCCAATGGGAGTGAATGAGGGGCGGGGCTGGACCGTGAGTGAAGCATGCGCAGTGCGGGTGATGGGCAGATGGGTCCACAATGGGTAAAGGGGGGGATGGCGGGGCGCAGGGTCCGATGGGTGGACAGAGAGGCTCCGGAAACCCCGGGAATAAACTGAGTGGATCCCTCCCTCCCCCCGTTTACACCGAGCGGGGCCGCAGCCCCCAGATCAATGACGAGCTGCTTTGTATCAGGTTGGCCATTGGTTCCAGAGGTTGTTCCCTGGTCTCCAACGTCGCTTCTTTATCAGTGAATCATTGAATGGTCACAATACAGACTGAGGCCATTCAGCCCGTCCTGTCTGTGCTGGCTCTCTGTGCCAGAGCCAATCAGCTCCTCCCACTCCCTTGTCCTTTCACCAACAAGACCAGCAGCAAATATTCCCCATCCCCAGTTACCTGTGGAGAAGATGATGTTTGACCTTCTTGACCCGCTGCTGTCTGTGTGGTGAAGGGACTCCCACAATGCTGGAGTTACAGGTTATTCACCCAGTGATGATGAACGAACAGTGATACATGTTCAAATCAATAACAATGTGTATTTATATAGCGCCCTTCAACTAATGGACCATTCTGAGGTGCTCCATGGGTGGGTTAAAAAGCAATATTTGACACAGAGTCATATAAGGAGATAAGAGGCAGATGGTCAGAGTTGGATTTACCGAGTATCTTAAAGGAGGACAGGAAGATAGAGAAGTAAAGAGGTTTGGGGCAGAAATTCCAGAATTTATGGCCTCAGCTCGAGGCATGGATACCAAACATGGAGTGATTAAAATCAGGAATGGTCAGGAAGCTGGAATGAGAGGAGTGCAGAGACCTTGGAGGTTGTGAGGCTGGAGCAGATTGCAGAGACTGGGAGAGATAAGAGCGTGGAGGAGATTACAGAGAGAGAGAGACCAGAGCATGGGGGAGATTATAGAGAGATAGAGAATGACATGGAGGAGATTACAGAGAGATAGAGAATGACATGGAGGAGATTATAGAGAGATAGAGAATGACATGGAGGAGATTACAGAGAGATAGAGAATGGCATGGAGGAGATTATAGAGAGATAGAGAATGGCATGGAGGAGATTATAGAGAGATAGAGAGTGACATGGAGGAGATTATAGAGAGTGGAAGGGGGTGAGGGGGGAACAAGAGCATGGGGTATTTTTTAATGTATCTGCTTCTTAACTGGGAGCCTTTGTAGGTCTGTGAGCATGACTGAAACTTGGTGTGATTAAGCAATAAAGATCTTGGGTTCATAGGGAGGTTTAATGTGGGGGACCAGCTGGGACTGCATTAGAACTGTTAAATCTACAGAGAACAAAGGAATGGGTGAAAATTTCATCATCATCCAAATGCTGATGGATTTTGAACATGGAAGGGAAACAACACCGTTCACAGTGGAAACTGTGCTCAGGTTCTGTGTGGCTGAGATTTCAGCCGATCAGCTGTCCTGTTGAGACAAACGCAGTTACAGCAGAGAGAGAACATAGAAACGTGCGGACTGTGGGAAGGGATACAATTACCCATTGAAGTGGAAATTCACAGTGACACACACAGGGAGAGATCACTCACTTGCTCCTAGTGTGGGAAGACATTCACTACCTCATCCCACCTATTGACCCCAATGAGTCCACACTGGGAAGAGACCGTTCAGCTGCTCCGAGTGTGGGAAGGGATTAGCTCACTCAGCCAACCCGCTGAGACACCAGCGAGTTCACACCCACGAGATACCTTTTAAATACCCAGACTGCGGGAAGCACTGTAGAGGTTATGGGGAACTGATGTTCCATCAACGTGTTCACACTGACATGACAACGTTCAAGTGCTCTGACTGTGGGACTGGGTTCAGGCGATCATCTGATCTGACTGTACATCATTGCAGTCACTCCAGAGAGAGGCCGTTCACCTGCTCTGAGTGTGGGAAAGGATTCATTACCTCATCCTACCTGCTGACACACCAGTACATTCACACTGGGGAGAGACCATTCACCTGCTCCAAGTGTGGGAAGCGATTTAGTCACTCACACAACCTCCAGCGACACCAGTACATTCACACTGAGGAGAGGCCGTTCACCTGCTCAGACTGTGGGAAGAGATTCACTCAGAGATGTAGTCTTCTGGAACACCAGCGAACTCACACTGGGGAGAGGCTGTTCCCCTGCAGTGAGTGTGGGAAGGGATTCAGTGCCACATCACAACTGCTGACCCACCAGTGCACTTATACTGGGGAGAGGCCATTCAGCTGCTCCTGGTGTGGGAAGGGATTTGCTCGATCATCCAACCTGCTGAGACACCAGTGGGTTCGCAGTGAGGACAGACCGTTTAAATGTCCAGACTGTGGGAAGTGTTATACAAGTTCTGAGGAACTGATGTCCCATCAACATGTTCACACTGACGAGAGACCGTTTAGGTGCTCTGATTGTAGGACTGGGTTCAGGCGATCATGTGATCTCACTGTACATCAGCGTATTTACACTGGGGAGAGACCATTCACCTGCCCTGTGTGTGGTAAAGGATTCACTACCTCATCCTACCTGCTGACACACCAGCGACTTCACACTGGGGAAAGGCCGTTCAGCTGCTCTCAGTGTGGGAAGGGATTCACTCAGTTATCCAACCTGCTGACACACCAGCGCACTCACAACGGGGAGGGGCTGTCTGATGCCCTGTGTGAGTAGAGAGTATATCAGACATACACCCTTCTGAGACACCAGTGAGTTCATACTGAGGAAAGGCTGAATACGTGCTCTGTGTGTGGAGGGATTCACTCAATCACACAGTCGCCTGTTGGACAGTCATTCACTCTCTCCATGTGTGGAAATGTTTCAACTGTCCTGATCAATCATCAACTTGTTCATACTGGGGAAAGGCTGGGCAGTGATATGACGCGAGATTGGATTCATTAATCATCCAATCTGTGGATACACCAGCAAGTTCCCACTGGGCTGAGACTGTTCACCTGCTCCGTGTGTGGGAAGCGATTCACTCAGTCATTTAAACTTCTGACTCGTCAGTGAGTTCACACTGCACAGAGGGTGTGTGTGTGTGTGTGTGTGTAAAAGGATTTGATCATCATCACAACTGTAAACTTGTCAATTACAAAGTGGAGAGAGGATATTCACCTGCTTCCTGTCTGCAAACACATGAATGGATATCGGATTGATCAGAGATCCTGGAATTCATTTCAAATTGTTGCAGACTTGCTCTCTGAAGGCTAAATATACTTTTCTGTTGCTTCACACCTCCACTCTATCCCAGTAACCCCACCTAACCTTTTTGGACACTAAGGGCAATTTATCATGGCCAATCCACCTGAGCTGCACATCTTTGGGCTGTGGGAGGAAACTGGAGCACCCGGAGGAAACCCACACAGACACAGGGAGAAAGTGCAGACTCCGCACAGACAGTGACCCAAGCCGGGAATTGAACCTGGGACCCCGGAGCTGTCAAGCAACAGTGCTAACCACCGTGCTACCGGAGACCAGGAAGAAGTGATGATGAAAGTTACTGGATTATTGTGAAAACTCAACTGATTCGCTAATATCCATCAGGGAGGGAACCTTCCACTTGGTCTGGACCTACACAGGACTCTGGCCTCTCAGAAAGGAGAGAGATAGAGGTGGCAAGTAAAGGAAAAGGATTTTGTATATCTGCAAGACATATTGAGAGATTAGTTAGTAAAGCCAATGGGGTGTTGAGCTTCATAAGTAGGAATACTGATACAAAACCCAGGAAGTTATGCTGAATCTTTCTAAAGCTCTGGTTAGGTCACATCTCCAGTATTGTGTCCAGATTTGGTCACCAGACTTTAGGAAAGATGTGAAGATTCTTGAGAAGTTACAGATTTACCAGAATAGTTGGAGCAAAAGAAGCTGAGGGGAGATTTGATTCAGGTTCTCAAGATTCTGACGGGTTTGGATCAGGTAGACAAAAAAAATCTGGGACAGAGATTTCCATTTTTGGATAAGAGATAGACGGGGATGTGAGGGAGAATATTTTTACACAGTGAGTGATAATGACCCAAAACCTGCTGCCCACGAGGGGGTGGAAATAGACACGATGAATGATTTTGAAGGACATTGGAGAGACACGAGGGAAATAAACCTGCAAGGACATGGGATAGAGCAGGAGAATGGGACTGACTGGATTGCTGTGGAGAGCTGGCACGGACTCAATGGGTGGAATGGCCTCCTCTGTACCATTATGACTCTATGGCTCTTTCCAAGAAATCCTTAAATCCTTACAGTACAGAAAGAGCCCATTCGGTCCATCGAGTCTGTACTGACCCTCTGAAAGAACACCCTACCGAGGCTTACTCCCACCCTATTCCCATAACACTACCTTTGTACACAAAGGGACAATTTAGCACGGCCAATCCACCTAACCTGCACATTTTTGTGGGAGGCAACTGGAGCACCCGGAGGAAACCTATGCAGACTGGGGAGAATGTGCACAGTCCACACAGTCTTTCCTTTGTTGCACCTTGTAATTTAACCCGGGGGAGAGGGGGGGGGGGGGTGGTTCAGATATCACGCAGGAAAATCTGTGCTACACTCCCTCCGAGGCCATTCTATCCTTCCTCAGGTTTGTTGCCCAGAACTGAACACAGTTCTCCAGGTTTGGTCTAACCAGGGTTTGTGAATCTCGGGGTTTTTCCAGTCACACTGAGACCTGAAATCTTCCCTCACAGACAGAACAGACAAACCTTTTACCTTCCACACCCAGATGCTGCTGAAATTCAGGTTCTGATGAATCAAGTGACTCTGTCAGATCGCCATGTGATGTCTGGTTTGAGTTTCCCGTCTGTTAAACCTCCTCTTCCAGTATCCTGTAAATGAACAGAAACCTCACTGTCAGTTGTCATCGTTCTCAAGCTGGCACCGTTAACTTCTCCGAACAAATGATTCACAGGAATATCCGAGCAGATTTACGAGATAGCTCAACAAGCATCTCACTGAACTGATTTTATTGTTCACACAAAGTGGCACATAGTTCTAACTTATTGAACACATGCACAGTCATTGTTTAAAGTTTCAATCTGGTATATATAAACACACACTTTCACCTACTCTTTGCAGGCACCGCTTATCTTGTTATTGTCCACTGTCCCTATCTGTTACTGAGACAGCCGTTACCTCCTGTTCCTTGTTATTGAAGTTCGCTGTCCTTGTGAGAACACAGCTGCAGATTCTGCTGACTTGTGCTTAAAGTTTTACAAAGGTCAATTTGAATTTTTGTAACAATCTGTAACCCCTTTTCTGGTGTTTTATTCCGACTGAAACCTCATTCTTAAATCATATCATAACCTTAACGTGTACTATTTATTTCCCCTTCACATAGTCCAGGGTAGAAACCCACAGCATTCTCTCTGCCTGCTCCCAGCTCCAGGATGACCCCTCCTGCTCCCTGCTCCAGGATGACCGCTCCTGCTCCCTGGTCCAGGACGACCGCTCCTGCTCCCTGGTCCAGGATGACCGCTCCTGCTCCCTGCTCCAGGATGACCGCTCCTGCTCCCTGCTCCAGGATGACCGCTCCTGCTCCCTGGTCCAGGATGACCGCTCCTGCTCCCTGGTCCAGGATGACCCCTCCTGCTCCCTGGTCCAGGATGACCCCTCCTGTTCCCTGGTCCAGGATGGCCGCTCCTGCTCCCTGGTCCAGGATGGCCGCTCCTGCTCCCTGGTCCAGGATGACCGCTCCTGTTCCCTGGTCCAGGATGACCTCTCCTGCCCCCTGGTCCAGGATGACCGCTCCTGCTCCCTGCTCCAGGATGACCGCTCCTGTTCCCTGGTCCAGGATGACCGCTCCTGCTCCCTGCTCCAGGATGACCGCTCCTGTTCCCTGGTCCAGGATGACCGCTCCTGCCCCCTGGTCCAGGATGACCGCTCCTGCTCCCTGCTCCAGGATGACCGCTCCTGCTCCCTGCTCCAGGATGACCGCTCCTGCCCCCTGGTCCAGGATGACCACTCCTTCTCCCTGGTCCAGGATGACCACTCCTGCTCCCTGCTCCAGGGTGGCCGCTCCTGTTCCCTGGTCCAGGATGACCACTCCTGTTCCCTGGTCCAGGATGACCGCTCCTGCTCCCTGGTCCAGGATGACCCCTCCTGCTCCCTGGTCCAGGATGACCGCTCCTGCTCCCTGGTCCAGGATGACCGCTCCTGCTCCCTGGTCCAGGATGACCGCTCCTGCTCCCTGGTCCCAGATGACTGCTCCTGCTCCCTGGTCCCAGATGACCCCTCCTGCTCCCTGGTCCAGGATGACCGCTCCTGTTCCCTGGTCCAGGATGACCGCTCCTGCTCCAGGATAACCGCTCCTGCTCCCTGGTCCAGGATGACCGCTCCTGTTCCCTGGTCCAGGATGACCGCTCTTGCTCCCTGCTCCAGGATGACCGCTCCTGTTCCCTGGTCCAGGATGACCGCTCTTGCTCCCTGCTCCAGGATGACCGCTCCTGCTCCCTGGTCCAGGATGACCGCTCCCTGCTCCAGGATGACCGCTCCTGCTCCCTGCTCCAGGATGACCGCTCCTGCTCCCTGGTCCAGGATGACCGCTCCTGCTCCCTGGTCCAGGATGACCACTCCTGCTCCCTGCTCCAGGATGACCACTCCTGTTCCCTGGTCCAGGATGACCCCTCCTGCTCCCTGGTCCAGGATGACCGCTCCTGCTCCCTGGTCCAGGATGACCCCTCCTGCTCCCTGGTCCAGGATGACCCCTCCTGCTCCCTGCTCCAGGATGACCCCTCCTGCTCCCTGCTCCAGGATGACCCCTCCTGCTTCCTGCTCCAGGATGACCCCTCCTGCTCCAGGATGACCCCTCCTGCTCCCTGCTCCAGGATGACCCCTCCTGCTCCCTGGTCCAGGATGACCCCTCCTGCTCCCTGGTCCCAGATGACTGCTCCTGCCCCCTGGTCCAGGATGACCTCTCCTGCTCCAGGATGACCCCTCCTGCGCCCTGGTCCAGGATCACCGCTCCTGCTCCAGGATGACCCCTCCTGCTCCCTGGTCCAGGATGAACGCTCCTGCTCCCTGGTCCAGGATGACCGCTCCTGCTCCCTGCTCCAGGATGACCCCTCCTGCTCCCTGCTCCAGGATGATCGCTCCTGCTTCCTGCTCCAGGATGACCCCTCCTGCTCCCTGATCCAGGATGACCCCTCCTGCTCCCTGCTCCAGGATGCCGCTCCTGCTCCCTGGTCCAGGATGACCCCTCCTGCTTCCTGCTCCAGGATGACCGCTCCTGCTCCCTGGTCCAGGATGACCCCTCCTGCTTCCTGCTCCAGGATGACTGCTCCTGCTTCCTGCTCCAGGATGGCCGCTCTTGCTTCCTGCTCCAGGATGACCCCTCCTGCTTCCTGGTCCAGGATGACCGCTCCTGCTCCCTGGTCCAGGATGACCGCTCCTGCTCCCTGGCCCAGGATGACCGCTCCTGCTCCCTGGTCCAGGATGACCGCTCCTGCTCCCTGCTCCAGGATGACCGCTCCAGCTCCCTGCTCCAGGATGACCCCTCCAGCTCCCTGCTCCAGGATGACCCCTCCTGCTCCCTGCTCCAGGATGACCGCTCCTGCTCCAGGATGACCCCTCCTGCTCCCTGCTCCAGGATGACCCCTCCTGCTCCCTGCTCCAGGATGACCGCTCCTGCTCCCTAGTCCAGGATGACCGCTCCTGCTCCCTGCTCCAGGATGACCCCTCCTGCTCCCTGCTCCAGGATGACCGCTCCTGCTCCCTGCTCCAGGATGACCGCTCCTGCTCCCTGGTCCAGGATGACCGCTCCTGCTCCAGGATGACCCCTCCTGCTCCCTGCTCCAGGATGACCCCTCCTGCTCCCTGCTCCAGGATGACCCCTCGTGCTCCCTGGTCCAGGATGACCGCTCCTGCTCCCTGCTCCAGGATGACCGCTCCTGTTCCCTGGTCCAGGATGACCGCTCCTGCCCCCTGGTCCAGGATGACCGCTCCTGCCCCCTGGTCCAGGATGACCGCTCCTGCTCCCTGCTCCAGGATGACCGCTCCTGTTCCCTGGTCCAGGATGACCGCTCCTGCTCCCTGCTCCAGGATGACCGCTCCTGTTCCCTGGTCCAGGATGACCGCTCCTGCTCCCTGGTCCAGGATGACCGCTCCTGCTCCCTGGTCCAGGATGACCGCTCCTGCTTCCTGGTCCAGGATGACCCCTCCTGCTCCCTGGTCCAGGATGACCGCTCCTGCTCCCTGGTCCAGGATGACCGCACCTGCTTCCTGGTCCAGGATGACCCCTCCTGCTCCCTGCTCCAGGATGACCCCTCCTGCTCCCTGGTCCAGGATGACCCCTCCTGCTCCCTGGTCCAGGATGACCCCTCCTGCTCCCTGGTCCCAGATGACTGCTCCTGCCCCCTGGTCCAGGATGACCTCTCCTGCTCCAGGATGACCCCTTCTGCTCCCCGGTCCAGGATCACCGCTCCTGCTCCAGGATGACCCCTCCTGCTCCCTGGTCCAGGATGACCGCTCCTGCTCCCTGCTCCAGGATGACCCCTCCTGCTCCCTGCTCCAGGATGACCCCTCCTGCTTCCTGCTCCAGGATGACTCCTCCTGCTCCCTGATCCAGGATGACCCCTCCTGCTCCCTGCTCCAGGATGACCGCTCCTGCTCCCTGGTCCAGGATGACCCCTCCTGCTTCCTGCTCCAAGATGACCGCTCCTGCTCCCTGGTCCAGGATGACCCCTCCTGCTTCCTGCTCCAGGATGACTGCTCCTGCTTCCTGCTCCAGGATGGCCGCTCCTGCTTCCTGCTCCAGGATGACCCCTCCTGCTTCCTGGTCCAGGATGACCGCTCCTGCTCCCTGGTCCAGGATGACCGCTCCTGCTCCCTGGCCCAGGATGACCGCTCCTGCTCCCTGGTCCAGGATGACCGCTCCTGCTCCCTGGTCCAGGATGACCGCTCCTGCTCCCTGGTCCAGGATGACCGCTCCTACTCCCTGCTCCAGGATGACCGCTCCTGCTCCCTGCTCCAGGATGGCCGCTCCTTCTCCCTGGTCCAGGATGACCGCTCCTGCTCCCTGCTCCAGGATGACCCCTCCTGCTCCCTGCTCCAGGATGACCCCTCCTGCTCCCTAGTCCAGGATGACCGCTCCTGCTCCCTGCTCCAGGATGACCCCTCCTGCTCCCTGCTCCAGGATGACCGCTCCTGCTCCCTGGTCCAGGATGACCGCTCCTGCTCCCTGGTCCAGGATGACCGCTCCTGCTCCAGGATGACCCCTCCTGCTCCAGGATGACCCCTCCTGCTCCCTGCTCCAGGATGACCCCTCCTGCTCCCTAGTCCAGGATGACCGCTCCTGCTCCCTGCTCCAGGATGACCCCTCCTGCTCCCTGCTCCAGGATGGCCCCTCCTGCTCCCTGGTCCAGGATGACCCCTCCTGCTCCCTGCTCCAGGATGACCGCTCCTGCTCTCTGCTCCAGGATGACCCCTCCTGCTCCCTGCTCCAGGATGGCTGCTCCTGCTCCCTGCTCCAGGATGGCCGCTCCTGCTCCCTGCTCCAGGATGACCGCTCCTGCTCCCTATTCCAGGATGATTGCTCCTGCTCCCTGCTCCAGGATGACCCCTCCTGCTCCCTGCTCCAGGATGACCGCTCCTGCTCCCTGCTCTAGGATGACCGCTCCTGCTCCCTGCCCCAGGATGACCTCCCCTGCTCCCTGGTCCAGGATAACCCCTCCTGCTCCCTGGTCCAGGATGACCCCTCCTGCTGCACATTGACCCTTTTGTCATCAGCAGTCGCTCGATTCGAGGATGGCGTCTACTCAGGGTCATTTTTCTGTCCCGGGTCTTCATGTGACTGAACAGAGCTGCAGATGTTTGGACACATGGGGCAGGACATCCCATCAGGCAGTGGGATCCAGAGAGCAGAATTTGCTTCATTATCTTTCCTTATCTGCCATTGTTCTGCTTCATCAATCAGGCACCTGGGTCTCTACAAACCAGGGTCATGGATGTCAAATTACTCAGGTCAAAGGGTAATGCAGTTTGATGGTCAGAAAGAACAAAGAAAAGTACAGCACAGGAACAGGCCCTCCAAACATTCCACCCATCTGAACTAAAAACCCCTCCCCTTCTGGTGACCACATTCCTCTATTCCCGTCTTATTCATATTATTGTCAAGACGCCCCATAAAACTCACTATCGTCCCTGCTTCCACTACCACCCCCGACAGCGAGTTCCAGGCTTTCACCACCCTCTGTGTAGAATAACGTGCCTCATACATCTCCTTTAAACTTGCCCATCGCACCTTAAACCTATGCCCCCTAGAAATTGTCTATTCCACCCTGGGAAAAAGTTTCTGACTATCCACTCTGTCTGTACCCCTCATAATCTTGTAGATTTCAATAAGGCCGTTCCTCAAGCTCCGTTGTTCCAGTGAGAACAAACCTGATTTCTCCAATCTCTTCTCATAGCTAATACCCTCCAGACCAGGCAACATCTGGTAAATCTTTTCTGTATCTTCTCCAAAGTCTCAACATTCCTCTGGTAGCCTGGCGACCAGAATTGACCACTATATTCCAATTGCGGCTAAACTAAGTTTCTATAAAGTTGCAACATGGCAATTGTTTAACTCAATACCCTGGCCGATGAAGGCATGCATGTCGTATGTCTTCTTGAGGACCTTCTCCACCTGTACTCCCACGTTCAGTGACCTGTGTACCTGTACACCCAGATCCCTCTGCCTATCAATACTCTTTTTAAAAAAAAACATTTTTTGAAGGCATTTATGATTTTATAACAATAAACGACACCAATACAAATGTAAACACAATTCAGTGAGTAACACATCCCTCCTTCTCCCACAGCTCCTGCCTACTCTAGACACAAAATAGCCTGACTCCCCTCCTATCCCCCTCACCTTATCGAACCCACTGACAGTTTAGGTTTCTCCGAAGAAGTCAATAAACGGTTGCCACCTCCGAACAAACCCTAACATTGACCCTCTTAGGGCGAACATCATTTTCTCAAGACTGAGAAACCCAGCTTTGTCGCTAACCCATACCTTTGATTTTGGGGTCTTCGAATCCCTCCATGCTAACAATATCTGTCTCCGGTTTACCAAGGAGGCAAAAGCCAAAACGTCAGCCTCTCTCGCCCCCTGGACTCCCGGGTCTTCCGACACTCCGTAAATTGCCACCTCTGGACCCGGCGCCTCCCTCGTCTTTAGCACCCTGGACATGACATCTGCTAATCCCTGCCAGTATCCCCTAACCGGAGGTGGACGTGAACATGGAATGCGGGCCCTTCCGTGCACCTCACACACCTGTCCTCCACCCCAAAAAACATGCTCATCCGGGCCACTGAAATGAAAAATGAAGCACTGTCATGTGTGCCCGGTGAACCGCCTTGAATTGTATCAGGCTGAGCCTGGCACATGATGAGGACGTGTTGACTCTGCTCAGCGCATCCTCCCACAGACCCACCTCTATCTCCCCTCCCAGCTCATCCTCCCATTTCCGCTTTAGCTCACCTATCTGGGTTTCCTCTCACTCCATAAGTTTGTTATACATTTTCAAAACCTTCCTCTCCCCCACCTACGTTCTAAAAACTACCCGGTCCTGTATCCCCTGTAGCCGTAGAAGCGGAAAAGTTGGAACCTGCCTTAGCGCAAAATGCCTTATCTGCAGATATCGAAACCCATTCTCTCCCGGCAATTCAAACTCCGCCTCCAAATCCTCGAAACATGGAAAGCTCCCATCAATAAATAGATCTCGTAGCCTCTCAGTGCCTGCTCTCTGCCACTTCCAAAACTCCCCATCCAGGCTCCCCGGGACTAACTGGTGGTTGCCACAAATTGATGCCCACACCGACACTCCCTCCACTCCCATATGCTTCCGCCACTGCCCCCAAACTCTCAGGGCCGCCAGTACCACTGGGCATGTGGAGTACCGGGCCGGCGAGAATGGCAGAGGAGCCATTACCAATGCCCCCAAACTTGTGCCCTTACATGATGCTGTCTCTACCTGCTCCCACGCCGACCCCTCCCCCACTACCCATTTCCTAATCATGGCTATATTTGCCATCCAGTAGTAGTTACTCAAGTTTGGCAGCACCAGCCCACCCCCCTCTGCTCAGCAACACTTCTCTTTACTCGCGGGGTTTTACCCGCCCACACAAAACCAGAGAACACCTTGTTCACCCGTTTTAAAAAGGTCTTTGGTATAAAAATAGGGAGGCACTGGAAAATGGAAAATAAACAAAAATCTAATTTTTACTGTTCCCTCCCCACCACGGGAGGATGTCCCACCTCCGAACGTTCTCCTTCATTTGTTCAACTAACCGGGTCAAATTTAATTTATGTACCTGCTCCCATCCCCGTGCCACCCTAATTCCCAAGTAATGGAAACTCCCTCCCACCACTTTAAACGGCAGCTCCCCCAGCTCCTGCCCTCTCGACCAGATCGCAAAAACCCATGTTCAATTTGTATCCTGAGAACCGGCCAAATTCCCCAAAGATCCACATAAACTCTCCCATGCCCACTAATGGGTCAGAATTGTATAGGAGACGGCACAGGGGGGAGGTGGGGGCCTTGATGGGGGCCCCGATACGGGGCAACCACCGGTTTGTTGCGGGGAGAATTGATGGCGGGTTCCTGAGTTGGCACAGGGCAGGTAGCAGGAGGTTGAGGGACCTATTTGTAGACGGGAAGTTTGCGAGCCTGGGTGTGCTGGAGGGGAAGTTCGGGCTCCCCCCGGGGAGCACCTTTAGGTACATGCAGGTAAGGGCATTTGCAGGCGGCAGGTGGCGGGGTTCCCTCTACTGCCGCCACGTGGGGTCCAGGACAGGGTGCTCTCGGGGGTGTGGGTTGGTGACGGGAGGATCTCGGAAGCGTACCAGGTGATGCAGGAGGTAGACGTGGCCTCGGTTGAGGAGTAGAAGGGTAAATGGGAGGAGGAGCTGGGTGAGGAGATTGAGGAGGGGACGTGGGCGGACGCCCTAGGAAGGGTGAACTTCTCTTCTTGTGTGAGGCTTGGCCTCGTACAGTTTAAGGTGCTACACAGGGCTCACATGACCGGGACAAGGATGAGCCGGTTCTTTGGGAGTGAGGACAGGTGTATTAGGTGCTCAGGGAGCCCAGCAAATCATGCCCATATGTTCTGGGGATGCCCAGCGCTGGGGGAATTTTGGAAGGGCGTAGCGAGGATGGTGTCGAGGGTGGTAGGATCCAGGGTCAATCCGGGCTGGGGGCTCGCAATTTTTGGGGTTGCAGTGGAGCCGGGAGTGCAGGAGGTGAAAGAGGCCGGTGTTCTGGCCTTTGCGTCCCTAGTAGCCTGGGGGAGGATTCTTCTTCAGTGGAAGGATGCGAGGCCCCCAAGCGTGGAGGCCTGGGTCAACGATATGGCAGGGTTTATTAAATTAAAGAATGTGAAATTTGCCCTAAGGGGATTAGTGCAGGGGTTTTTCGGGAGGTGGCAGCCATTTCTGGACTTCCTGGCAGAACGATAGGAAAAGGCCAGCAGCAGCAGCAACCGGGGGGAGGGAGGAGGGGGGGGGGGGGGGGCGGTGTTTCGTTGTTTTGGACCGAAGGGACGGGCATATTTGTTCTGTGCCAATGGGGGACGTTGATTTCTTTCTTTCTCTATGTACACACTGTGGTGGGGGGGTGTCGAAGGGGCGGGCGCGTGTTGTGTGCGAATGGCAGGTGTTAATTTACCTCTTCCTTTGTGTATGCGTGGGTGGGGGGGGGGGGTTGTACTGTTTCTTCATTTTTTCTGTTCTTTGTAAAAAAAAAATTACTTTTTGTTGTTGATATTTTATGAAAATTTTGAATAAAAATTATTTTAAAAAAAAAGAATTGTATAGGAGTAGGTCATCTGCATTTAATGAGACCCTGTGTTCCACTCCCCCCTCCCCCCCCCCACGGACCAGCTCCTTCCAATCCTTTGACGCTCTCAGCGCCATCGCCAATGGCTCTATAGCCAAGTCAAACAACAGTGGGGAGAGGGGACATTCCCTACCTTATCCCCCCGGTGCAGGCTAAAGTAGTCCGAGCTCACCCGGTTCGTCCGCACACTCGCCACTGGTGCCTGGTACAGCAACCGAACCCAGTCAATAAAGCCCTGCCCAAACCATCCCAGGACTCCCACAAATAATTCCATTCAACCCGGTCGAACGCCTTCTCCATGTCCATAGCGACCGCTACCTCCGCCTCCAGCCCCTTGGAGGACTTCATGATCATCGGCCAGTTATAGGGGTTAATATTCTCGATAAAAGCCAAATAAATGAGCTTAGTGTTAAATGTTTTGTGTGTGACCCACGGAAAGGTGGCGCAGTGGTTAGCACTGCTGAGTCACGGCGCCGAGACCCGGCTTTCATCGCGGCCCTGGGCATTGTCGGTGTGGAGTTTGCCTTTTCTACCTGTATCTGCGTGGGTTTCATTCCTACAACCCAAAGATGTGCAGGGTAGATGGATTGGCCACGCAAAATCTCCACTAAATTGGAAAAAGTAAAAATAAAAGATTTGTGTGTTAAATCTTAATATTGTCAACGTAAACAATTCTTTTTGAAGGTCTCTCCCTCTCCCCTGCCTCCTCCATCCTCACCTCCCCACAAGTGCTCATGGAGGAGGAACTCATTCTTTGTAACTAAGATTGAGTCCTTCAATCAGCTTTCTCTGCTGTTGATAATTCCCCTCACCCACTGGGCCAAGTCTCCTCTAAAATTCCCCTTTGTCCGAGCCCTGAACTCCTCTTTCTCTCGTTTCCCTCACCTCCGTTCATGCCCTTTGAGACTTCAACTGGAATATTGTGCACAGTTCTGGGCTCCACTCCATAGAAAGGATGTGAACACATTGGAGAGAGTGCAGAAGAAGTTTCCAAGAATGGTTCTAACAAGTTCCTTGTATAAGTTCAGCATAATCTCTTTGCTCGTCTACTCTATTCCCCTATTAATCATAGAATCCATACAGTGCAGAAGGAGGCCATTCGGCCCATCAAGTCCGCACCGACTCACCGAAAGAGCACCCTACCTAGGCCCACTTCCCATCCCTATCCCAGTAACTCCACCTAACCAACACACCTTTGAACTGTTGGGGGGGGGGGGGGGGGGGGGGGGGGACCGCAGCACCCAGAGAAAACTCATGCAGACACAGAAGAACATGCAAACTCCACACAGGCAGTCACCCAAGGCTAGTATTGAACCCAGGTCCCAGGTGCTGTGAGGCAGCGGTGCTAACCACTGTGCCACAGAATAATAAATCCCAGGATACTGAGTACTTTTGTTTTGTATCATCCGCAAACTTTGAAATTGTTCCCTGTACACCAACGTCTAGATCATTGATATATATCAAGAAAAGCAGGTGTCCCAATACCACCCTCTGGGGAACACGACTAAACTCTTCCTCCAGCCCCCAAAAATATCCATTGACCAGTCCTCTCTGTTTCCTACTACTCGGCCAATATTGTATCCATGTTGCTCCTGTCTCTTTTATTCCATGAGCTATAGCTTTGCTCACAAGTCTGTTGTGTGGCATTGTATCAAATGTCTTTTGAAAGTCCAAGTACACCACATCTGCAGCATTACCCTCATCAACGCTTTTTGTTAGCTCCTCAAAAAACTCCAGCAAGTCAGTTAAACATTTTTAGAATTAACCTAAAGAAGGGTAAGCACATGTTAGGGAGAAGGTTAATACTGTCAACATTCAGAACAACACAGACATTAAAGGAATAATTCATCTCAAAGACTATCTCTTGTAGTTTGTGTGACGGGTTTGCTGACCCAAGTTGAAAGAAATTAAATGGTACCTGTTTTTTAACTTAAATAATTTTACTTAAATCTGAACTCTGGATTGACTGGGAGGATTTGGATCAGTGTGACAGTATTTCAGAACCAGTGTTCAGTCTACTCAGCAGCAGCAGGCTAAATTTCTCCTCAAAACCCACATTGAAATCTGCATGTTCTCCCCGTGTTTGCGTGGGTTTCCTCCGGGTGCTCCAGTTTCCTCCCACAAGTCCCGAAAGACGTGCTGCTCGGTGGATTGGACATTCTGGATTCTCCCACAGTGTACCCCAACCGGTGCCGGAATGTGGCAACTAGGGCCTTTCACAGTAACTTCATTGCAGTGGTAATGTAAGCCTACTTGTGACAATAATAATAAAGATTATAAAAGTCCACTCCCATTCCCTATACCAACGACCCTAACCTAACCTTAAGCATGTTTTCTGAGCACTAAGGGGCAATTTAGCATGGTTAATCCGGTCTTGGGCTGATCAGTTACCATACAAGGTGTGATGCAGTAAGATAGGTTGCTTAAACCAGGGGCTGGTTTAGCTCACTCAGCTAAATCGCTGGCTTTTAAAGCAGACCAAGCAGGCCAGCAGCACGGTTCGATTCCTGTACCAGCCTCCCCGGACAGGTGCCGGAATGTGGTGACTAGGGGCTTTTCACAGTAACTTCATTGAAGCCTACTTGTGACAATAAGCGATTTTCATTTTTTCATTTCATTTCTGTGGTGCATCTGTAAAAATTTATAAAATTTAAATGTGGATGGGGTGGCGCAGTGGTTAACACTGCTGCCTCATGACGCTGAGTACCCAGGCTCGATCCCGGCCCTGGGTCACTGTCCGTGTGGAGTTTGCACATTCTCTCTGTGTCTGCGTGGGTTTCACCCCCACAACACAAAGATGTGATGGGTAGGTGGATTGGCCACAGTAAATTGCCCCTTAATTGAAAAAAAAACAATTGGGTACTCTAAATTTAAAAAAAGGACTCAATGTGGACAAACCAAATGTAATTTGTTTCCTGTGGAATATATGAAGTATATCTAAAGTTCATCATTTCAGTATTTCACTGAGGACCAGAACCATGTAAGGATTTGACTGTCTGTATTATTGCAGCGCTGTAAATAAAATTATATCAGACATTGGATGTCAATGTATTTCAGCCATGTTTTGTTAATATCTCCCTAACCCTAAAAAGAGTTCAGATACACAAATATTTAAATGTGGGAGGACAAGTTGACAACGTTTTTTAAAAAACACATGGGATCCAAGGTTTTATAATTCTAAGTGTGGAGTACAAAAGGACAGAGGTCATGTAAATCTGTACAAATCATTGGTTAGACTGCAGTTGGAATATTAGATCAGGTTTTGGGGATCTTACACCAGGAAGGATGTCAAGGCCATGGAGAGGGTGTAGAAAAGATTCACTGAGATGACCCCAGGGAAGAGAGGCTTTAGTTACCAGAAGGGATTAGAGAAACTGGGGCTCTTTTCATTCGAACAGAGGCTGACTGGAGATCAGAGGGAGGGGGTTTTGATTCCAGCCTCGGGTGACTGTGTAGAGTTTGCACTTTCTCCCAGTATCTGCGTGGGTTCCTTCCGGGTGCTCCAGTTTCCTCCCACAGCCCAAAGACTGTGGTTAGCGCAGGTTAGGTGGAATGGTCATTCTAAAAGATTGACCCTGAGTGTCCAAAGGTTAGGTGGGTTTCTGGGGATAGGGTGGAGGTGTTGTCCTGAGTGGGGTGCCGTATTGGAGAGTCCATGCAGACTTGATTGGCCGAATGGCCTCGTTCTGCACTGAAAGGATTCTATGGAACAGAAAAAGGCTCGTATGAAATATCAATCAGATGGTACAACAATGTTTAGGACTCTCACTGTCCCTCTGGGCCTGCGGGGGGTTGGGGGACCGGGGAGGGGGGGGGGGGGGGGGGGGGGGGGGAACAGTGGCAGAACCAGTGGTGGTTTATCTTATCTCTGAATGAAATGTTATTTTTAAAGTGAAGGGTGTCTGTACTGGGGAACCGGAGTACCAAGTGCCAGCTTGAATCATTCTCGGCAGGTGAAAGGACTTTCCCCATTGTGAACGTGCTGGTGCATCAACAGGCTGTATGACTAAGTGAATCCACACCCACACTTGGGGCAGGTGAAAGGCCTTTCCCCAGTGTGAACTCGCTGGTGCATCAACAGGCTGTGTTACTGAGTGAATCCACACCCACACTCGGGGCAGGTGAAAGGCCTTTCCCCAGTGTGAATGCGTCGATGAGTTGCCAGGTCAGATAGGTAATTGAACGCCTTGCCTCAGTCCCCACATTTCTATGGTTTCTCCCTGCTGTGACTGCGCTTGTGTTTTGACAGACCAGATGATCGGCTGAAGCTTTGTCCGCACACAGAACACGTGTACAGTTTCTCTCCACTGTGAACTGTGCTTTTTCCTTTCGTGTTCAAAATCTGATGATATTCGGGTTCCGATCAGTTACACGACTGTCAGATTTTGATGTGGTGCTTGGTTGGAGTTTCCCAACTGCACATCCTTCCCTGCTCATACCCTGTGAAACTGATTTAAAACAGAAAAAAGGGAGTGACAGATCCCACAAAACACAAAGGCAGGTTGTGAAATTGAGCTGAACGAATCTGGTCACTTGTGGGGCCGACACTGGGGAAAAAGTGACCAGGAATACTGTTGAACCTTTTGTGAAAAGTGAACTAGTTTGTTAATGTCCTTCAGGGAAGGGAAACTGTCACTCAGCCTGAGCCCACACAAGATTCAGGCCTCTGCAAGAACACAAGAAATAAGAGCACAAGTAGACCATTCGGCCCGTCGACCCTGCTCTGCCATTGAACACGATTGTGGTTGATCTCAGTCTTCAATTCTACTTTCCCGTTAGCTCTCTATGTCCTTTGACTGCCTGAGAGACCAAAAATCTCATCATCTCAGCCTTATATATTCAATGATGGTCACAGTAACTTCATTGCAGTGTTAATGTAAGCCTACTTGTGACAATAATGATTATTATTAACATCCACAACCCTCTGGGCTAGAGAATTCTATGTGAGAAACAGAGTGAAAGAGAAAAAGTGAGTGAGAGAGAGAATCTGAAAGATTGATGGAAAGGGAGAGAGAGTGAGGAAGGAGTGGGGATAATAGGAAGCAATGGACCAACAACTGAATCACAATTTGACAGAATCTCCTAAATACTTAACCTCCACCACCTGGATGGAGCAGGACAGCAGATATATGTGAACATCACCATCTGCAAGTTCCTTTCCAAGACACACACTGTCCGATCTTGTCCGACATCCAGTGCTGGATGAGCAGAACTTTCCTCCATTTAGATATTGAGAAGACTGAACCCATTCCCTTTCATCCCCTCTACAAGCTCCATCCCCTTGTTACCAATTCAATTCCTGTCCAACGTCTGAGGCTAAGGCAGACTGTTCACAACCCTGGTGAAATATTTCACCCCGAGATGAGCTCTTGACCACATACCCACACTGTCACCAAGATTGCCACCTCAGGAACATAGCTCAACTCCACCTTAGTCTCTGTTCATCTGCTGCAGAAACCATCATCCATTCTTCTGTAACCTCTCAAACAAATTATTCCAACGCACTCGCAGCCGGACTCGAACATTAAACAACCCCCTCCATCCCATCCCAAACTCTGCTACCCATGTGCTTACTCACACCAGCCCCTGTCCCATTGATCTGCAAATGCTTCCTTTTAAAAGACACAAAAAAGTTTAAATCTCATTATTCTTTTTCTCCATGGTAGTGATCAGCCAAATCACTGTAATCTCCTCCACATACATCCTTTTGAGATCTCTGCACTCATTTAATTCCAGCCACTTGAGAATTCCTGATTTTAATCTCTCCACCATTACGGAGTTGCCAAGGCCGCAATTTCTGGAATTTCCTCCTTAAAACTCTCTAACTCTGACTCAATTTCCTCCATTAAGATTCACCTTAAAATCTAATATCTCCTCATGTGGCTCAGTGTCAATTGTTATTTTGTAACGTTTCTCTGAAAGTCTTAAAAAATTACATTCTGTTCAAGTCACAATATAAATTAGAATTATTGTCATTGCCCTCGACATATATTCTGCCCCGTAAATAAGAATTTGTAACTCAGAGTGAAACAGTCTGCTGGACATTCTGTCATGAAAACACATTTTAAAATGTTGCCCCCAACAATGATGGCGACTAAGCATGCGCTCTGCAGCTCGTGCCCCAATAAAGATGGTGGGTGCGCGTGCGCACTGCCGCAAGTGCTCCAAATATGATACCGAGTGCGCATGCGTGCGGCTGCCAGCACCAAATAAAAATGGCGGCCGCATAGTCTCGTCTGTTACAAAGCTGCAGCCTCCGCTCAGATCGCCAGGTACCGGCAGGTTATTTTGTCAGATGTTCGGTTGATATAACATGTTTACGAAGAGTTCCAGGTCTCCCTCCGTCCCGCCATTCCCACCTTCATGGATTGTGGATCCGAGAAACAACCTTTTGCGCGTCACCATTAATCTCAATGCGCATGCTTCACCCAGCCCAGTCCCGCCCCTGATTCACTCCGATTGGCTGGAGGACCAGTCCACTCGGACCCGCCCACTCTATTCCTATTGGTCTCGCGATACCGTCAATCATTGTCCGAGCATTGTGAGGTGTCAGGTGAGCGGTCAGTGTTGGGGGGCGGTGTTTACAAACCCCACTGGGGCCCAGAGCCGAACAATGAAGATTCTCCACTCTCACTGTCCGTCACTTCCGGCTTCCCTCCACAAACAACTTCATAGAGACCAGGGGGGGAGAGACACTGACCCAGTGACAATGTCACTGCATTAGTCACCCAGTGAGACAGGAAAATGATCTGGGGACATGGGCTCCAATCCATTAAATTAATAAAATCTTGAATCTAAAGTTAGTCTCAGTGATTGTGAATGAGGCTCCACTGAGAAATTCTCCAATGTCACTAGATTAGGACAAAAAGGCAGAAAGTAGGAAACTAGTTAGTTTAAAGTCTGTTGTTGGGAGACTGTTGGAATCCGTTATTGAGGAAGCAGTATCTGGACATTTGGAAAGTCAAACTGCAATCCATCAGAGTCAGCGTGGTTTTGCGAAGGGTAGATTGTGTTTGATTCATTTCTTCCAGTTCTTGGAAGATGTAACAAGCCAAGTGGATAATGGGGTCCTGTAGATGTATTTGGACTCCCAGAATATGTTTGATAAGGTGTCACACAAGATAATAATCAACGTAAAATCCCACGGGGTTGAGAGATAATATATTAGCTTGGATCGAGAATTGGCTAACCAGCAGAGAGTGGGGATTAGATTTATTGACACAGGTACTGAGGAAAAATATTTTTATCCAGAGGGTGGCGACGGTCTGGAATGCACTGACTTTGGAGGGTGATAGAGACGGGTTGCCTCACATCCTCTAAAAAAAGTGCCTGGATGAAGACTGGCACGTCATAACATCGAAAGCTATGAGCCAAGTGCTGGTAAATGGGATTAGGTAGGTGGGTCAGGTTTATCATGTGTCGGTGCAAATTCGGTGAACCGAAGGGCCTTTTCTGCACTGTGAATGAAATTAAATGAAAATCGCTTATTGTCACAAGTAGGCTTCAAATGAAATTACTGTGAAAAGCACCCCATTCCGGCGCCTGTTTGGGGAGGCTGGTCCGGGAATTAAACCGTGCTTCTGGCCTGCCTTGGTTTGCTTTAAAAACCAATGATTTAGCCCAGTGTGCTAAACCAGTTTCTCTGAGTTGCTGATGATACAAAGTTCGGTGGCATCATAGACAGCATAGATGATTGCATTAAATTGCAAGAAGAAATAGACAGACAAGGTGAATGGGCAAGATTGTGGCATTATAAACAAGTGTGAGGTTATCTGGCATAATCTTGTGGACCTGAATCAAATCTCCCCTCAACCTCCTTTGCTGGAACCATTCTGGTAAATCTCCTCTGCACCCCCTCAAGAATCTTCACATCCTTCCTGAAGAGTGGTGGACAGAGCTTTATAAAGATGCATGGAATAGAAATAGAACCATACAATTCCGACAGTGCAGAAGGAGGCCATTCGGCCCATCAAGTCTGCACTGATCCTCTGAAAGGGCACTTGTTTGGGCCCACATTCCTACCCTGTCCCTGTGACCCCCATAGCCCCACCTAACCTGCACATCCCTGGACACTAAAAGCAATTTATCAAGGCCAATCCACCTAACGTTCCCTTCTTTAGACTGTTGGAGGAAACCTGAGCACTGGCTGGAAATCCACACAGACATGGGGGAAAGTGCAAACTCCACACAGTCACCAAGGCCGGAACTAAACCCGGGTCCCTGGCGCCGTGAGGCAGCAGTGCTAATCACCGTGCCACCAGAAGCATAGTTTTGGTATCAATATTACTGTTTATGAATAAAAGCAAATTACTGCGGATGCTGGAATCTGAAGCCAAAGAGAAAATGCTGGAACATCTCAGTAGGTCTGGCAGCATCTGTAGGGAGAGAAAAGACCAAACAAAGGACCATCTGGACTCAACATGAGACCTTTTCTCTCCCTACAGATGCTGCCAGACGTGCTGAGATGTTCCAGCATTATCTCTTTGGTTATTGTTTATGAAGCTCCAGATCGAATTAGCTTTGCCATCTATTCTCATTAATATGACTTGTAGATGTACAAAATCTCTCTTCACCTCTTTCTCACTTCTCCCAAAGAGGCCAGTTGGGTTTTTATAACAATCCAGCAGTTTTCATGGTCACTTTTTCCCAGAGCCGGCCCCACAAATGACCAGATTCATTCAGCCCAATTCACAATCTGCCTTTGTGTTTTTGTGGGTTCTCCCTCACTCCCTATTTTCTGTTTTCAATCAGTTTCACAGGGTGTTCGAAGGGGAGGCTTCAAAGTCCGGAAACTCAAACCAAGCATCACATTAGGATCTGACAGAGCCCTCAATTTATCATATCCTGAATATCAGCGGATTTTGAACATGGAAGGAAAAAGCATCGTTCACAGTGGGGAGAAACCATACACATCATCAGGCCCCATGAGACAGAAATGCAGCCGCACTGAGGAGGAACCGTGGAAATGTGCGGACTGTGGGAAAGGATTCACTTACCCGTCCCTGCTGGAAACTCATCGACGCAGTCACACTGGGGAGAGACCATTCACCTGCCCCAAGTGTGGGAAGGGATTCACTCAGTCAAACACCCTGCGGAGACACCAGCGAGTTCACACTGGGGAGAGACCATTCAGCTGCTCCAAGTGTGGGAAGGGATTCATTCAGTCCGCCCACCTGCGGAAGCACCAGCGAATTCACACTGGGGAGAGACCATTCAGCTGCTCTAAGTGTGGGAAGGGATTCACTGACTCATCCGACCTGCAGACACACCAGCGAGTTCACACTGATGAGAGACCTTTCCGATGTCCAGACTGTGGGAAGAGCTATAAAGGTTCTCGTGATCTGATGCGCCATCAACGTGTTCACACTGACGAGAGACCGTTCAGGTGCTCTCACTGTGGGACTGGGTTCAGAAAATCATCTGACCTCACTGTACATCAGCGAATTCACACTGGGGAGACACCATTTGCCTGCTCCCAGTGTGGGAAGAGATTCACTGAGTCATCCAGTCTGTCCACACACCAGCAAATTCACACTGTGGAGAGACCATTCACCTGCTCCCAGTGTGGACAGGGATTCATCACTTCATCCCACCTGCTGAGACACCGACGAGGCCACAAGTAATCACAGTGATTGATTTTGCTGTTCCTTACATTCAGGACAGAACTATGTTCATTTGGGCCTCTTTCTGCTGATAACAAACTCCAGCCCATTTACAGGGGCTAATATTCTGGCAAAAATTCAAATAAATTAGATTTGTTTTAAATCCGCAGTGTGTTGAAATTTTTTTATATTTCTGACACAAGTTATTTCCTTTTGAAGTTCTCTCGCTCTCCCCTGTCTCTTCCATCCTCACCTCCAACAAGAAGTGTGAGGAGCTTGTGGAGATTCTTTGTGACTGAGATTGAGTCAATCCGATCAGCTGCCTCTGCTGCTTCCCTCCCTTCCACGAGCCCACCGGACCAAACTCTCTCTAAATGTTCATCGTTTTGACTTCTGGTGGCGGCCATGGAGTAGGAGGTCGCACATTTGGGAGCTCCCGCTCATGACGGACCTCTTGAACCTTTTCTCCCGATTTTTTTCATAATTCTATTAGAAACATCGGCGGAGAGTGAGACAGTGAGGAGAAATCCCCCACCAGTATGTGGAGCCGTGGACCAGAAATGGTTGTCCAAGAAGAATTAGTTGAACAGCGAAGCTGACTGTAGAACCTGCAGCGCGGGAAAGCATGGCGGAGGCGCAGGATCCCGGTTTGATGGCACAGTGGTCAATGTTACTGCGGGTGGAGTTCATTCAGGAGAGCTTCACCAAGCAAATGAAGGCAACCTAATTAAGGCAAGGATTGATTGGGTGGAACAGGGACTGGAAGGCCATAGACCGGCGATCCAGAAGGTGGCCGAGCACGAGGACCATTTAACCGCTTTGGAGGTGGAGGTGGGGCTGATGAGGGACCACCAGAAAAAGTTGCAGGAGGACCTGGAGAACAGGTCCCAGAGACAGAACCTGAGGATTGTCGGCCTCCTGGAGGGCAGTGAAGGGTCGGATGCAAGGGCATGTGTGAGAAATATGCTGGAAAAGCTGATGGGAGATGGGGCGTTTTCTCGACCCTTGGAAGTAGATAGAGCACTTGCGAGGAAGCCGCGAGCAAAATGAACCTCCAATTGTGATCCGGGTGCGAATGCACCGGTTCCTGGATAAGGAGCGGATTTTGCGGTGGGCAAAGCAGACACTGAGCTGCAAGTGGGAGAACTGTGAGCTGCGCATCTACCAGGACCTGGGCGTGAAACTGGCCAAAAGACGAGCTGGATTCAATAGGGTAAAATCGGCCCTCTTCAAGCAGGGAGTGAAGTTTGGGTTGTTATACCCAATGCGTCTGTGGGTCACGTTTGAGGGCCAAGAACTTTACCTTGAATCGCCGGACGAAGCGATGGACTTTATCAAAGACAAAAGGCTGGCAGGATTGTGAGGGCATTGAAATTTGGGGGAGGGTATTGCGGTATCGATTCTGTTAAAGTTTTTTTAGTTTTGATCTGTATATGCAGTGCTCTCTGTGTAACAGTTTTTTAGGCCGTTGCTTAGATTTGTAAGTTAACTTTATTTCAGTAGGTAAATGGTGTAGGAATTTTTTCTGCTGTGTGTTGATTGGGGACTGTGATGTTTTGAATATGTATGTTCGAGGGGGGGTGGGATAGGATGTCTGGCGTCATGGGTGGGTTACCAGGCTAGGTGGGCTAAATCACGGAAGTGCAGTGGGGGAGGGGGTGGTGAGCAGGTGGTAAGTTTGTTAAGGGGGGTTGGGATTCTTGTGCTGCTAAGAGTGGGGCGGAGCGGGAAGAGGGAGCTGCTCTTCTGACAGAGGAGAAACTGTTGCTGAGAGACAAAAGGGGAGGTCGAGGACCAACGGAGGTGAGGAACGCGAGCTGGAGGCTGGCCTTAGAAGGGTGATCAGTACATGGAACGTTAGAGGGCTGAATAGGCTGGTTAAGAGGGCTCACATGTTCACACATTTGAAGGGATTGAAGGCGAAAGTGGCAATGTTACAGGAGTCACACCTGAGAGCAATAGATCAGACCAGATTGAGGAAGGGATGGGTCAGCCAAGTATTTCATTTCAGTGCTGGACTCTTAAGACTAGGGGGGTCGCTATCCTGATCAACAAACGGGTGGCATTTGAGGCAGGGAGAATAGTGGTGGGCGTGGGGGCAAGTTCATCATGGTGAGGTGGGGGGAGTTGAGGTCAACGACAGGGAGGGTGCCAGCAGTAGCGAAGGAACTAAAGGGGTTCATGGAGTAAATTGTGGGGTGGGGGTAGACCCGTGGAGGTTCGGACGGCCAAGAGTGAAGGAATTTTCTTTTTTTCTCCCATGTGCACAAAGCGTACTGCCGGATCGACTTCTTTATTCTGAGCGTGGTTCTGCTGGTGGGGGTGGTTGATACCGAATATTCGGCAATTGCTCTGTCGGACCATGCCCCACATTGGGTGGATTTACAGGTGAATAAGGAGAGAGGGCAGCGCGCGCAATGGAGGTTGGGTGTGGGACTGTTGGCGGATGAGTGGGTGTGCGGGTGGGTGAGGGAATCTATCCAGAACTATTTGGAAATAAATGACACGGGGGATGTCTCGGCAGCAACGGTTTGGGAAGCGCTGAAGGCAGTGGTTAGGGGGGAGTTAATGTCGATACAGACCCATAGGGAAAAGGTGGAGCGAGCAGAGAGGGATAGGGTAGTTGGGGAAATACTCCAGGTGGACAGGACATATTCGGAGGCCCCGGAGGCGGGGTTATTGAAGGAGTGGCAGGGGCTACAAATGGAGTTTGAGCTGTTATCTGGAGGGAAGGCGGAGGAGCAACTGAGGAAGGCGAGGGGGGAGCGGTATACGAGTATGGTGAGGCCAGTACGATGCTAGCGCACGAGCTGAGGAAAAGGGAGGCGGCCAGGGAGCTTGGAAGAGTGAAGGGCAGAGGTGGGAACCCGGTCTTGGACCCAGCAGGGGTGAACGGGGTGTTTAAGGAGTTTTCTAGCAAGTTATAGGAGTCAGAACCCCAGCTGGGGTAGAGGGGATGAGGCAGTTTCTGGGTGAGTTGATGTCCGAAGGAAGGACTGGTGGAGGAGTTGGGAGCCCCGATTGGAATTGAAGAAATAGTAGAGGGGCTGGGGGCCAGGCATTGGGTAAGGCCCCGGGATCGGACAGCTACCCAGTTGAATTTTATAAGAAGTTCTCGGAGATGCTGGGCCCGCTGCTGGTGAGGGAATTTAATGAGGCAAGGGAGCAGGGTGCCCTTCCCCCAACAATGTCACAGGCCTCGATCCTGAAGTGCGAGAAGGACCCTGAGCAATGCGGGTCATATAGGCCAATCTTCCTATTGAACGTGGATGCCAAACTGTTGGCCAGCATATTGGCCTCAAGGCTAGAGGGCTGTGTCCCTGAGGTGATGAGGGAAGACCAGACGGGGTTTGTGAAGGGCAGGCAACTTACGGCCAAAGTCAGAAGCCTCTTAAACGTTATGAGAGGTGGGAGAGGGAAAGGTATCGGATATCTACAAAGATCTCATGGAGTCGGGGGAAACTCAGATAGAGGAGCTAAAGGGCAAATGGGAAGAGGAGCTCTGGGGAGGATAGAGGCAGGTCTGTGGGTGGATGCCTTGAGCAGAGTCAATACGTCCTCATCATGTGCCAGGCTCAGCCTGATACAATTTATGGTCGTTCACAGGGCAGACATTTTAAAAAAAATTTAAGAGTACCAAATTTATTTTTTCCAATTAAGGGGCAATTTATCGTGGCCAATCCACCTGGTCTACACATCTTGGGGTTGGGGCGAAACTCACGCAAACACGGGGAGAATGTGCAAACTCCACACAGACAGTGACCCAGAGCCGGGATCGAACCTGGGACTTTGGCACCGTGAGGCAGCGATTCTAACCACTGTGCCACCGTGCTGCCCCGTTCACCGGGCACACATGCCGGTGGCCCGGATGAGCAGGTTTCTTGGGGTAGAGGAGAGGGGGGGGGGTGGGGGGACAGCAAGTCATGTCCGTATGTTCTGGGCCTGCCTGAAGCTTGGGGGATTCTGGCAGGGTTTTACAGATGTCATGTCCACGGCCCTAAAAACATGGGTGGTGCCGAGTCCAGAGATGCCGGATTTTGGAGTGTCGGCAGTCCAGGGGGCGAGAGAGGCTGATGTCTTGGCCTTTGCCTCCCTGGTAGCCCGGAGACGGATATTGCTAGCGTGGAGGGACTCGAAGCCCCCGGAATCAGAGATCTGGGTTAGCGACGTGGCTGGATTTCTCAGACTTGAAAAATCAAGTTTGCCCTCAGAGGGTCAACGCTTGGGTTCATCCGGAGGTGGCAGCCGTTTGTCAACCTCTTTAGAGAAAATTAACTGTCAGCAGAGGCAAAAAACGTAAAGGGGGGTAGTTAGGCTATTCTCTGTTGAGGGTAGGAGGGACTTGTTCGGGATGGAGATGATTTATGCACGATGTTTTATGTGGATTTGCATTGTTTACTGTTGTCACTTATTATTATAAAATTACAAAACCTTAACAAAATGTATTTTTTTTTAAATCAACATCACCAAAATCAGATCATCTGCTCATTATCACATTGCTGTTTGTGCCATCTTGCTTTGTGGATATTGGCTGCTGCATTTCCTATAACAGTGACGACACTTCCGAAGCTCTTTGGGACATGCTGTGGTTATGAAAGGTGCTACAGAAGTGCAAGTTTTAAATTGAAGATTGATGCTTTCTGATATTAATTGATTTCAGACATCCCCAATTAATAAATTTGCTTTGGTTCGGACATGACTTTAACCAATTAAATCAAAGGCAGAATTCTGAACAGTAAATTTAAAAAGGAGTTTTTTTAAAGAAAAGCTTTACTGACTGACTTGAAGAAATTGACGTTTACAACTTCATGGCAGTGATCAGTCTGTGGAAGCGTAACCCACCCTGGCTCCTTCTTTGACAGTAATTTCCTTGGAACTCGGCCTCGAGAGTCTTCAGTACTTGGCCAGCAAGGAAGACCTTTGGAAACTCGACTTTTACCCCCAAAGTGACCATTACCTCATGTCAGAGTTGGGCCTGTGGTAATATAACCATTGGTCAATTGGGCACCAGTTTAATTTAATTGGATCTTTAATTACTGAAAACCACCTTCTCTCATTACCTTTGACAGGAATACAATCGAACTGTTTCACTGCCCTTTACCTGATTCTGCACAATTCCTTATTCAAACAGTTTCAAACATTGAGGCTAATCAGAGTTGGAAGGTCTCTCTTGCTGCTATATTTATCCTCAATGCACATTCTTTATATACACAACAATTAAGCTTTTACATTTTTACAACAAATAAAACTCAGACTTTTACTATAACTACTGATTCATTATTGTTTAATTGTAAATCAATTAAAGATCACTGCTTATTTAATCATCTGTTACAAACTGGTAGCTAATTAATAGTAATTTGTAATTGATACATTTGATACAAGATACACTAGTTATCTACGCTTCTCCTGGGATCTGTGTCTATGTATTTACATTGTGTATTTATCGTATGTCTGAGTTTTTTCATGTATGGAACGATCTTTCTGGACTGTACGCAGAACAAACCCTTTCACTGTACCTCGGTACACGTGACAATAAATCAAATCCAATCAAAGAGACAGTTTCTGACTAATCTTCAGATTGAACAATGAGCCGCCTTAAAAATTATTCATTCATGGGAGGTGGGGGTCACTGGCTGGACCAGCATTTACTGCTCATTCCAATTGCCCTTGAACTGCTTGTCTTTTGATGCTATTTCAGAGGGCACTTACGAATCAACCACAACATTGCTGTGGATCTGGAGTCACGTGTAGGACAGGCCATGTAAGGAGAGCAGATTTCCTGAAGAACATTTATGAACCAGATGGGTTTTTACAACAATCAACAATGTCATCATTCGACTTTTAATTTGAGATTTTTATTCAAATTCAATATGTCATCGGCAGATTCGATCCCAGATCCCCAGAGCATTAACCTGGGTCTCTGGATTACTAGCCCAGTAACAATTCCATTACTCCAATGCCCAGCCCACATAGTCTTGGCAGAGTATGATGTCTTGTAACTTCTCAAAATTATAAAAGTAATTTATATTTCAAAGAAATTCTGATAGCTCTGCAGTTTCTGGAAACATTTTGGTTGATCGTGTTATTTTAAAAAAATAAAGATCTAGTCTTTGCAACATGATAACCTAATACACCAATTCACTAATGATAATCAATGTTAACTACTGAATAATCATGAATTTAATTCTTGTTTTTTGCCATGAAAATGAAAATACTAAATTTTTGCAGTCCAGGGGTAATCAGCAGTCGAACACCAGGTAACTTAAAAGAACCTTTTATTTACCGTGGGGCTGCAACACAGCTGTAACTCAAGTGAAAAGCACATTTCTCTTAGTTACAGTTGACTATATTCTTACAAAACCCATCAAGCCTTTCAATCATTAGTGATACAATTAGCTCATTACGCCCCTCCTTTAAGTAATTATTTTTTGCCATCATTAATAATAATTAGTTTGTATGTTTCATAGTATAGCAAGTTTTTATCGACAGTCCTGAGGAATGTAGTTCTCACAAACAGTTACAGTCTCCCACGGATGGTTCACAGGCTTTCCAGACAGCCAAGGCCATGATAACGCTTTCTCGCAGAAGCTATTCATTTCACAATGCACGTATATAAGCTTGACATCCCATTACCCATCAAGCTCTGATTTTTAACTTGACCAATCTCTCATTCCATTTCCCATTAAGCTCTGATTCTAACTTGAACCAAATTCTCATTCCCCCCTTTTATCATTTCATGATAACTTCTCATCTATAGCCACTTGTCTCAGTCTTTCCCATTCTATCTGCACTTCTATCATTTTCCTCCTTCCCTCTGCATCTTCTTTCTCATCCATTAGGCTCACTTCATGTTGCTGTATTAACTGTTGTGGAATTACTGCTGTACTGACACTTTTGCACAAGCATTTCATTAGGAAGCTAAGCATGATTATTATAAGTGTTACCACTCCCAGGATCACTAATCAATGCACCAGATAAGACCCCCATGATCCGCCCAGATATGTGTTTATATGTAATTCCCTTTTCTGCCTTGTCCTTTGAAGGGTTATACTTCACTAACACATCCCTCCCTTATACTTTTGTCCTGGCGGTACTATGCCTGTTTTTGCAACTATAGTCCCATCTACATCCAATCCGATGGCAGGGCAATCTTCCTTCAGTTCTTCCATCAAGGAGGTCAGGGTTTGGTGAGGTTGTCACACGTAGGTCGAACATCCGTCCACTGGGGTCACATTCCTCCTTCCTCGGGGCGTTGTTGATGCAGCGTAAAGTGTCGTCTTGACACAGGTGATGGACTCATTTTCCGCTGCCTCCACAGGTTCTTTGCTTGGCCTCCCTATTTGTCTCCAAGAGTCCCAGCAGGACTACGGTGATAAGTAGGTACTTCACCCTACAGGCTGGGTGGAACAGTAACCTAGGGCTTGGAAACAAAAAGGTTACTTTTCATGTTACTTCAAGGCCTTACAATGATGGATGTGGGTTCAGGCATTTTTCCCCAGTCCTTTCCTAATCCAATTACGAATCAGGAGATACTCTCCCGGATTAATAGTGACAGAAGGGAGGTATTTCCTCATAAGCAGCTCACACCCGTGAATGGAGGCCTTTCAACACCTTAATTAAGGTTATCACATAGTTGGCCATTTCAGTAGTCATTGTTTTCTTGATCCCAGGGAGTGCGAGAGGGTCTGACGTATAGAATTTTGGCGGGACTCAGTCGTGGCTTTCCGGCTGGGGTTGCACGTATCTGGAAGAGGGCAATCGGCAATAATTTGAGCCAAGTGGCTACAGTCTCTAGTTTCTGCCTGTAGTTTTGCCAGTTTCGTTTTTAATGTCTGATTAGCTCTTTCTTCCATTCTTGCTGCCTGGGGTCGGTACGCGCAATGTAATTGTTGTTTTATTCCCAGCTGAGTACAAAATTCCTTATTGATCTGTCCCACAAAATGAGGTCCATTATCAGAGCTTAATCGATGTGGAATCCCAAATCTAGGAACAAATTCTCTCATCAAAACTTTTACTACTGTGGAAGCTTTGTTATCTACAGTGGGATAAGCCTCTATCCACTTACTAAATACATCAACAATAACCAATACATGTTTATGACATTGGCATTTTTCCAACTCAATGTAATCCATCTGGAGTGTCTCAAAGGGACCTTCCAGTAACGGGGTTTTACCCATTTCACAGGGTATTGCTTTCCCAGGGTTATATCGCTGACATACCAGGCAACGACTGCTAATGTTTTGTGCTATTTCCTGCAGCTTGGATGCCACCAAGTCTTCAGCAATATATCACCCGTAGCTCGTGCACCACAATGAGTTGCAAAGTGAACACATTCAGTGACCCAGGCTGCCAAGGCGTCGGTCATATAAGTTTGTCCTGCCGGGGTGACCCACAACTTAGTTACGTGATCATGATGACACCCCAATTCTTCCCACAACTCTTTCATACTTTTAGGAGCGTCCTGCAACTTAACGACGTTGGTAATATTTGGCATTGGCTTTTCCGAGGGAGACTGGCTTGGTGATGTTTTTAGTCTGACTCACCACCATCGCCTTCCATTGGGAAGCTTCTTTGGTTTAGTGGTCTGCCTGTTTATTTCCTATATCTGTTGGGGGTTTTACCCGATGTATGGGCAGTGCATTATTATCACAGTCAGTAGTGCTGCAGCCTTTTTCTTTATGCTCTTGGGAAAATAGTCACCTTTTGTACATATACTTGAATAGAATTTAAATATTTATCTGAGAAGTAAATTGGTTTCTTGTTTATTTTTTTAAAAGTCAATATGTTTAACAAAAATTCTCTATTTTTTTCCCTTATACTTGGCCAAAGCCATGCGTGACTCCAAAGGCATATCTAGTCTGTATAAATAGTCACCCTTAAATCCCTTCCGGGGACACAGGCGCGAATTAGGGCAAATAACTCGGCTTGTTGGGCTGAGAACGGGGTTTCAAAGGCTGCTGCCTCCAAGGTTTTCCCGTCCTGATTTACTATAGCATATCCTGATAACCGCTCCCCCCTTTCACCGATGGAAGCACTTCCATCTGTGAACATGGTCAGGTCTGGGTCATTAAGAGGGGCATCTGACAGGTCCTCCCTGACAGACGAATCGTCCTTTATAAGTGACATGCAATCGTGTCCAGGGTGTTCTTGCTCAAGCGGTGGATTGGTGAGAAAATTTGCAGGATTAATAGTGGTGCAATGGTGGAATTGGAGCTTTGGATTGTTCAAGAGATAAACCTTATACTTGTTCTGTCGAGCCATGGTGAGATGCTGAGTTTGGAGCTGGCCTAGTAATGCCGTGACTGAATGAGAGCCCAGGCTGGGAATAGCTTCTTGTTTTAGCGGATACTGCCTGTACATACCCATGCTGGGTCTCATAAGACAGTTTACAGGGAATGTGGCTTGTTCAGCCATTTTGTGTCATTAATATCTAAGTTATTCTACCTTCGCATTCAACCTTTGCATGTCTAGCGAATTTACCATAGAAGTTTCTGTCTTAAATCAAGTCACTACATTATTGATTATACCTCTTCTAACTCTGTGTAACTCTAGTGGTACCCGTGTCATTGGCAGCCTGCTTCATAACAACCTTACTTAAAACACTGGACATATTTAATTCATATTATAAACAATACTGGAACATGTGAGGAGCAGACACAAGTTGTTTACGCATCCGATGTCTGTCCCCGAATGTAGCTGTAGTCGAGCATTAAAATAAGCTATATCCTTGGTCCAGTCTCTGACTGCTGGGATGCATATCCCATCAATAAAATTATATAAAGCCCCATAGTTCATATAGCTACAAGTATCCTGTGTACGTTGTGAATGATATCCAAGCGCCTTGAAGTGCTTGTAGTTGTTCTGAGATCTCAAGAGTCATCACAAGTTTCCACAGGTGCTGCTGTCATGCCAGCCTTTCCTGAATGTTTAACCTAAAAATTTAAAGGAAAAGTGTCCTGGTCATCACCAGGTGTTAGATGTTATCCGTATGAAACTTTTCCTGTCTGGGCCGAACACTTGTATTATGCAGGGGTTAGTTGTCCATATATATAATATATATATATATATATATTTCAAACCTTTCACATCCATTTTCCTAGTTATGTTGCATTTGAACCCAACCTTGACGTGCATTTGCCTGGTTAATTAGCCAGTTTATAATAACTCAACTGTCTCAAATTCCTGAAGCTTCTGCAAATATCGTGGCACCTATAGTTACTTGTAAAGTTCTGCACTGTACGTCCTATATTCTAACACCAAAAATCCATTCTGCATGGGACAGAGTGGGTTAAATAATCCGAATATATCTGAAAATTCAAAACTTGAGATTTGTAAGTTCCAATTAAAATGCATCTTCAGCTGTTTTGACTTTTCATTACTCTATCAGAATTACAAGGCCAGAGCTCAGAGTGTGGACAGGCAAACCCAGCATGGGAGCGTTGGATTGCTGCCAAGTTCCTGTTATCAGGTGTCTGAGAACGATCTGTCTTTTGGAATATAGATTTGCTTCAATCAAAGTTGTGTGATTTTCCTTTTTAAAAAAAAACAGCTTCACACATTGTCTGAAGTTTTAATTTCCAAGCTAATTTTGAACAATTATTTTAAAATATCAAACATAATATGTTATTGAATCTCTGACTGAACCAATTTTGTGCTGTATCGTGGTTCTTTCCCAGACGTCATGTTGTCATCACCCTACTTTTGTTTAAATTAGAAACATGATCATGGACATATTTAATTTACCCATCTGTTCTTTATACTTAATTCTGCAATCTCATAATTAAAACATCTGTGCTGTGAGACAGGTTAGTTTTACCCCACTGATGATTACAAAGTATTTGTGTCAGGGAAGTTTTAACCCTGAACTAATGAAACACCGGCTTGATCATATGTCAAATGCATTGCAACGTGTCATATGTATTTCAACTATCCTAACTTCCACTGAACACCATAAAACTAATATTTTCTTATTCTTACACACGTGATTTTGCACCCTGATTGAAATTCCTTGTGTATCAAAATTACCCGGGAAATGTCAATGATAGCCTTTGGAAGGAAAAAATTGTTAACTGTACTCAAACTATGATCTTTAAATCATAATGTCAGACGACACACCACAATAAGTTAGTGAAGGATTTTAGACTGTATCAGTTGAGGGATTTGAAACCATCAATTCAAGGTTACCAGTTGCTCTTGCGATTATTGGAACTCAGTAGAAATTTATGTTAAAAATTGTCAGGTGCAAATAAGAATTGTATTATTTGTCTTCTATTGATTACAACTTGAAAGTCATTTAAAAGGCACTGCGTAGAAGCTTTCAAATAATCACAGGAATTATCTCCTTAGACAAACAGCTCAAAACATAACTTTTAAAAGTCAAAGTCTGAAAATGAAATATGAATACAGAGACAGTGAATAGTTCAGATCAAAGTATAGATGCCTAAAACTCTTTCTCTCTCTCTCTGTCTATCTCTCTCTCTCTTTCACTAAAATGGCGGCAAAATCATCTATGGTAGAAATACCTGGCTTCGACAGTTAGTTAAAAATCCTTCTGGAGCCTATTTTAAAATTCCAGATTATAAACCCAAGGTTACTTTCTCAGAAGATAAATCGTAGCATAGAGATATTAACATTCACAGACCAAGCATACACATTCTCACAGGTCGTAAATATCAGAGTAAAGATACAGAAATTTCACAATAGCTCAGTTAAAATACTGAACAAAATCTTCTATTCTCCTTCGAAAACTTTATCGGTGTTATTCCATTTAAATCAATTTCCACTGATTAATTTTAGAGGCATTAGCTATTCTTAGAGACGCATATTTCTTTGTGCAGATGACCTGCTTGCTGAAATGGTTAACTTTTTGTACAGAATCGAAAGTGGTGGAGAATTTGGCATGATGCCATCTCCATCCGCTACGTGACTATTTATCCTTTCCTTCAATGTTACTCAAATTTCTTTTTTGTTCTTTAAACTGAATTAAATTTTCAATGTTCGTTATTTAACTGGTTTTTGGAAAGAGACATTACTGGATGTTTATTTTTCTTTTATTTCAAATTAATTGAATTACTGCCGAATTTATTTGGATGGCTTGAAACAATCTGAAGTTATTCTCGACAAGTATCCATTGTGAAGTTCCTAACCTTAATCTTGTATTGACTTTACTCCCCATTTTTTGTTTTGGGAAGGGGATTTGTCATCCTCGGATATTCCTGAACAAAAACTAATTGAGCGTTTCAGCCCCTTTCTGATCTTTTGGACTCTACTTTATTTGATTTTTTTTTCTCCTTGAGACATTCCAGGACAGTCGTTAGCCGTAATTGTTGGCAGTTTTGTGATGTCCTTGCCAGTTTGCACAATCTGTACTGCCGCTATCTTTACCCGCTTTATTGTTATGCTTAAAGGAGTCAGAGCTCAATTCCTTTAAACTAGCCTGTTTTCCAAATGGTGTGAAGGCTTCATTTCAGTCATTTGTGCTTCTAACCGGTGAACTAAGATGATTCCTGCTTATTTGTCTTATCTCACTCCTGTGTATCTCACCATTTTTCTCTGTTCCACAGAGATCACACCCATTTTTGATCATTGTTTTTTTTTAACCAGAATATTTTGCTTTTCAAAAAACAAAAAAAAAGAGGAATTTTAAACTGACTCTTTTACTCATTTAGCCTTGTTACCAGATTCGTTGGATGTTATCTCACCGTCCGTCTGCCTTGACGAGTGACTCATTTTTCGCAGTCAAAGGTTTGACTACTCGCCTTGTCCACTGGCTCAAGCAGCGTCCGGCTCAGCAACATCCTTCCAGACTACACCAAATGTTAGGGGTGAAAATATTCACACGCGGGCCTGATTATCAGTAAAAAAGCAGTTTATGTCAGAATTCTGGGAGACAAGATCTAGGGACTCCACAGTCCCTGACAGCACCTTATCCCACTTAAGCCTAAACTCACATGGATTAATATACAGATTCAAGGCGGATAGCCTAATGACTTGGTTCTTTTCCCATATGTGCATTCCGTTTTCAAGACCTTGGCTGTTTTAACTATTCCTGTTCCCCCCCCCCAGTGGCCATTTTTCTATTTAAATTTCCAAATTTTTCATTCTCCTACATTTTTGTGCAATACCCCCCATAATTGTCTCAACTGCTCAGATGGATATTGTTCACAGTGTTTGCAGTGTGCTGCCACTTTCAAAAGTTGTATCTAAAGTATTACCCATTGTACCCTTTGTCTGATGCCAGACGGTCCTTCCGATTACAATTTAATAGTGATCCTAGATCACTAATCCAATTTTGAATTTATTACAGGGTTATCCTGCCCTGTTTTTCAATTAAGGAAATTACGTGTATGTTTTATGCCAGGGTCCGCAACGTTTTTGCCATGTTTTATGTGTTATTAAGCAGAGTTATCCGCATCTGCAGGGGATTATAATTTAAATCACGGAGTAATCGCGTTCTGTACAAGCCAATTAACAGCTCGAAGGTGACGTATAGCCCGTAAAGATTCTACATCACCCGCCTTACAAAGTTAATAGGAACCTTTTATCGCGAAGGTTTCAGGTAATAACAAGGATCATGTTGGCATCGATATCTCTTTACCTCTTTTAACTATTTCTTAGGGACTCCAACCCTTGTTCTTTAGAGGACTCTAACCTCAGGGACTCTAACCCAAACTCTTTAGGGATTTTACCTCAGGGACTCTAACCCAAGCTCTTTAGAGGACTCGAACCTCAGGGACTCTAACCCAAACTCTTTAGAGGACTCGAACCTCAGGGACTCTAACCCAAGCTCTTTAGAAATTTTAACCTCAGGGACTCTAACCCAAGCTCTTTAGAGGACTCGAACCTCAGGGACTCTAACCCAAGCTCTTTGAAATTCTGGGGTTCGCCGGACTGACCTGAATATCGTAGGGACATCTCCAGCAGCAGGCAGTAGGACAGGCTCGCGACCGGGACAGCGAAGGGGAAAAACCAAAGTGTTAAAAATACTCACATTTGGGGGCCCTATTTTCCCCACGCGTCCGGAGGCGATCTGCCGCTTACACTGTCTGCTTTTGTCGACGCACCAGAGATCCCCGTACGGGCCATCGTATGATAATTCTAAATTTTCAGTCCGGAGGTAATCATCAGTCGAACACCAGATGACTTCAAAGAACCTTTTATTTACTGTGGGGCTACACAAATGTAACTTCAGAGTTACAGCAAGTGAAGACAATTTTTTCTTAGTTACAGTTAACTATATATTTTACAAAACCCCCCCAAACCCCTCCTTCATATAATTATTTCTGTCAATCATTAGTCACACAGTTAGCTCATTAGTTGCATAGCATAGCAATTCTTTATCAAGGAAGGAGTAACTCATCCCACTACTGCGTTTCGTTCCCACGGACAGTTCACAGGCTCTCAGACGGCCAAGGCCGCGATAAGGCCATCCCAAGCCGAACACAGAAGCAATTCATTTCACAAGGTACGTACACATATTGCACAAACTTGACATTCCATTTCCCATCAAAATCTGATTCTAACTTGAGCCAAACTCTCATTGAGATTATGTTTGTCTCTTGTATTTTACTACTGTGACAGGACAGAGACCTGATTGAAGGGATTCAAACATGGGAGTTCTGGGAAAGACAGGCAAGGATTTGGGAGGTGACAACATGTTCAAAGAGTTTGGAGAGGAGAGGGAGGTTGAAGATGGGGCAGTAATTTGTAAGGATGGCAGGGTCAAGGGTTTGTTTTATTGAGGAGGGGGTGATGATGGCAGATTTGAAGGACAGAGGGACAGTGCCTGAAGAAAGAGAAATGTTGACAATACCCATGGACACAGGGTAGTTGGCTGATCAGTAGCTCAGTGGGAATAGGGTCGATGGAGCAGGAGCTGGGTCTCATGGACAAGATGAGCTCTGAGAGGGGAGATGGGAGAGAAACTAGAGAAAGATGTGGGTTCCGGGCTCGGGAAAGGATGACATTGAGACAGTTTGGTCCGGTGGGCTTGTGGAAGGAAGGGAAGCAGCAGAGGCAGCTGATCGGATTTACTCAATCTCAGTCACGAAGAAGCCACACAAGCTCCTCACACTTCTTGTTGGAGGTGAGGATGGAAGAGACGGGAGAGCGAGAGAACTTCAAAAGGAACTAACTTGTGTCAGAGATATTAAAATGATTCAACACACCACGTATTTAACACAAGTCTAATTTATTTGACTGTTACACAGAATATTAGCCTCTGTAAATAGGCTAGAATTTATCAGCACAAAGAGACCCAAATGAACATGGTTCAGACCTGAATGTGAGGAACAGCAAAATCCAAACACTGTAGTTATTTGTGGCCTCGTTGGTGTCTCAGCAGGTGGGATGAAGAGGTGAATCCCTTCCCACACATGGAGCAGGCAAATGGCCTCTCCCCAGTGTGGGTTCGCTGGTGCTTCTGCAGGGCGGATAGCTGAGTGAATCCCTTCCCACACATCGCGCAGGCGAATGGCTTCTCCCCAGTGTGAATTCGCTGATGTACAGCGAGGTTAGATGATCGACTGAAACCAGTCCCGCAGTGAGAGCATCTGAACGGTCTCTCGTCAGTGTGAACCCGTTGATGGCTCATCAGTTCCCCAGAACTTTTATAGCACTTCCCACAGTCTGGACATTGGAACGGCCTCTCCCCAGTGTGAAGTCGCTGGTGACTCAAGAGGTGGGCTGAAATAGTAAATCCCTTCCCACATTCTGAGCAGGTGAATGGCCTCTCCCCAGTGTGAACTCGCTGGTGCTTCTGCAGGGTGGATGAATCACTGAATCCTTTTCCACACTTGGAGCAGGTGAATGGTCTCTCCCCAGTGTGAACTCGCCGGTGTGTGGACAGAGCAGATGACTCAGTGAATCCCTTCCCACACTCTGAGCAGGTGAATGGTCTCTCCCCAGTGTGACTGCGTTGATGAGTTTCCAGATTGGATGGGGAAGTGAATCCTTTCCCACAGTCCGCACATTTCCACGGTTTCTCCTGTGTGTGACTGCATTTGTGGCTTGTGAGGCCTGATGATCGAGTGAACCCTCGTCCACACACACAACACGTGTACGGTTTCACCCCACTGTGAACAATGCTTTTTCCTTCCATGTTAAAAGCAAGTTGATATTCAGGATATGATAAATTGAGGTCTGTCAGATCCTGATGTGATGCTTGGTTTGAGTTTCCGGACTTTGAAGCCTCCCCTTCGAACACCCTGTGAAACATTTAAAACAGAAAATAGGGAGTGAGAGAGAACCTACAAAAGCCCAAAAGCAGGTTGTGAAATTGAGCTGAATGAATCTGGTCAATTGTGGGGCCGGCTCTGGGAAAAAGTGACCATGAAAACTGCTGGATTGTCACAAAAACCCAACTGGCCTCTTTGGGAGGAGAGAGGAAGCGGTGAAGAGGGACTTTGTATATCTACAAGACATATTAAGACAGTAGTTGATAAAGCAAATTAGATCTTGAGCTTCACAAATAGTAATATTGATAATGTAACAATTCTTCTGGTGGCACATAGAACATACAGCGCAGAAGGAGGCCATTCGGCCCATCGAGTCTGCACTGACCTACTTAAGTCCTCTCCTCCACCCTATACCTGTAACCCAATAACCCGTCATAACCTTTTTTGGTCACGAAGGGCAATTTATCATGGGCAATCCATCTTAAAATGCTCTCTGAGATGCACTCAGTTCAAGGGCAATTAGGGCTGGGCAGTGAATGCTGGCCCAGCAAGTGTCACCCACATCCCGTGTATGAATAGAAAAGAAAATCTGCCATCCTTACCTGGTCTGGCCGACACGATTCCAAACCACAGCAATGTGGTTGACTCTTTAAATGCCCTCTGAGATGGCCAGCCAGCCACTCGGTTTAAGGGAAATTAGGGATGGGCAATAAATGTTGGCCCAGCCAGTGACTCCCACAAATGATTAAAATAAAATCCTGGAGAATCCAGTCAGTCAATCCGGGAGAGTTGGTATCCGGGCCAGACTGGCAGTGCATGCATCCTGCGGCACCTTGTACTCTGTAAAGATGGTGGCCGGTAACCCGGGCCTGTCACCGCTCAGCTCTCACTCTGTTCGGTGCTGTTTAAGACGGAACTGTTAACATTTTACTCGGGAGTTGAAGCCTCCACGGGGTATTTATGAAGCCTCCCGGCTCACTCCACAGCTTCTATTGCTCCCCGGCCACCCACCGGCTCCAATCCTGAAAGTCGCTCCATTGCTCCTTCCCCGCTCCTCGCACCGTCAGCAACAACCTGAACTGCGCATGCTCCAGTCACAACCCGATTGGCGCATGCTCCAGTCATAGCTGGACTCTGCGCATGTGCAAGGAGCTTATGTAATGTGGATAGAGCACATTCCCAGCCGCAACGCATGATGGGTAATAACTCCGCCATTGAAATCGATATTGCTGATAGAAATTATGCTTTGCGAACTGATTCAGATTGGTACCATTGTGCCAAGGTAACAAATGTATTAAATAAATTAATAGGGCACCTAAATAGTACAGGCCCATCCACTACAGTTCTGTCCTGGGTGTGATTGACAACAGACCAAACACGGACAGTGAGATGTCAACGTGTTGGGGTCTGAGCAGGTTCAGGTGAACAGTGATTTTTGTCTTCCTGGACAGAACAGTTAAACTGCCCCTCGTCAATAACAATGTGCTGATATTGGATCAAATGGTTTGGGGCTTTTAAAGTTGGAGTCTTAACCAGTGGGAAAACTGAGGAAATCCCTTTGCACATGTGAAGTGTGTGTGTGTGATCTCCCTCTGAAATGCTCCTGAACTGCACATTAGATTAATTAATGACTAACTCATATTTATTCTCATCCAGTGGAAACATCTTCCACTTGTCTATCATATCAAACCTTTTCATAATCTTGCAGGATTAGGTCATCCTTCATTCCCTTTTCCAAAGAAAAGGTGATGCCCTGTCCAATCTTTCTTGCTGGGCATAACCTGCCAGTTCAGGCATAATTCAAATATTTTTTCCTGCATCTTCTCCAGTCCTTCTCGATCCATTTTACAATATGGAGACTTTAACTAATCTGAGCAGCAAACTCACCGTTGTCCCCAAATGCCTGTATGTTGCAGCATTTTAGTCATTTTACTGTCAGCTGAATGTAAGATGGGACAGAATAAGCAGTTCCAATGAGTCTGTAACACTGCAGAGCATCTACAAACTTGCCTCTTCCCCTTACTGCTAAATAGTTGACTTTTTTACTCATAACATGTCAGTTATGGCATTAAGAATAATGTCAGAGAAAGACTGGATTTCAGCTCGGTGACACTGGGCCAGACTAAATTAGTTCACAGGATTGTTGAGCTAATGTATTCATATCATAAAATGGATCTGGAAGGACTGGGGAAGATACGGGAAAGTATATCAGAATGATGCCTGAACGAGCAGGTTACAGAGGCTCAATGAGCCATATGGTCTCCCCCCCCCCCCCCCCCCGCTTCCATTTCTTGTGCTCTTATGAACATATGAACATCGCTGTAAACCATTTCTGTGCAGACACAACAGGTGCAACAACCACATCGCCATCCTTCCCATATTCCAGGATTCCAAACACACTTTCCAGGTGACAGTAATTTACTTGTACTTCTTGCTCTCCAGTATTGTGTATTCACTGCTCCCGATTTGGTCTCCCCTACACTGAGGAGATTAAATCTGGATTAGGTGACTGTGGAACATCACCAGTCAGTCTGCAAGCATAATCCTGAGCTTCTGATCATTTTATATTTTAATTCCCTGCCCAACTCCCACTCTGTCCACAGCCTACTGCATTGCTCCAATTAACCCTGTTCCCCAAACAGGCGCCGGAATGTGGCGACTAGGGGCTTTTCACAGTAACTTCATGCTTGTGACAATAAAAGGTTATTATTAATAAAGCTCAAAGGAAACTCGAGGAACAGAACCTCATTCTGGATCAGGCAATTTCTGACCTTCCAGACACTACATTCATTTCAGTAATTTCAGATTATAATTATCTCTCTGATATTTTTAGACAGTTGGTGCTGGTAATGGTTCTGCTGTTGCCATTTATACCTCACCTGGACCTGTCTTTTATTTCTTCTCTGTTCTTATTATTTACTTATCTCATTGTCACCCAGTTTTGTCTTGCACCATTATCCCCTTTGTCATTTAATCACTTCAGCCTTCCATCCTCCCAAACTGCCCCCCTCTGAAATGGCCCAGCAAGCCACTCAGTTCCAGGGCAATTAGGGATGGGCAACAAATACCGGCTCAGCCCCCGACACCCACATCCCAAAACACAAAGGAAAGTTGGCAGCTAGAAAGGCAAATGTAATGTTCGCACTCATTTCAAGAGAGCTACAATACAAGATGAATGGGGATGAGAAACATATCAGCCATGATCGAATGGCAGAGCAAACTCAAAAACTCAATGGGCTGAATGGCCTAATTCTGCTTCTCTATCTTTTTTTTTCCATGAGGGGTTCTCACAGAAACATTTGTAAAAAAAATTGTTGCAATCCATGCCGGACGTAGATACAGATCAAATGGTTCTTGGAGGAGACTTCAATTGTGTTCTGGACCCTAAATGGACTGGTCCAAGCTGATTCAACCACAACAAAAACATGAAAAAGGAATGAAACCAGGCGGACCACCCGGCATCGACCCAGGCACCAGAAACAACAATGGCAAACCCAGCAAAAGATTTTTAAAACCTGTTCCCATTAGTAGATTGTAAAAGGGACACAGGGCTTTGGTGACGGCCCCACTTCCACTCCCCCCGGCAAAGTACTCTATGAGTCCGGTGGTGGTTGTGTCCCTTAAAATCTGGGGACAGTGGAGGCGGCATAGCGGGGAAGTGAAGGCCTCAGTTTGGGCCCCGATACGGGGTAATCACCGTTTTGCGCCGGGGAGAATGTGTGGGGGATTTGGGAGTTGGCACAGGGCAGGCATCAGGCAGTTTGTGGACCTCTTCCTGGATGGGAAGTTCGCGACTCTGGATGAGCTGGTGGGGTAGTGGAACCTCCCCCCTGGGAACGCTTTTAGGTATCTGCAGGTCAGGGCATTTGTTAAGAGGCAGGTGGCGGAGGTTCCGCGGCTGCCACCAAGGGGGGTGCAGGACAGGGTGCTTTCGGGGACGTGAGTCGGTGAAGGAAAGATCTCGGCTATTTACCAGCTGGTGCAGGAGGAGGAGGAGGCCTCAGTAGAAGAGCTCAAAGTGAAATGGGAGGAAGAGCTAGGGGAAGAGATTGAAGATGGAACGTGGTCGGACGCCCTGGAGAGGGTGAATTTCTCCTCCTCTTGCGCACAGCTCAGCCTAATTCAGCTGATGGTGCTGCATAGGGCTCACATGACAGGGGCAAGGATGAGCCAGTTCTTCGGAGGGGAAGACAGGTGCGGGAGGTGTTCGGGAGGCCCTGCGAACCACACCCATATGTTCTGGGCTTGTCCGGCCTTGGAGTGGTTTTGGAAGGGGGTGGCGGGGACTTTGTCGGAAGTGGTTGGGTCTAGGGTCAGGCCGGGCTGGGGGATCGCGATCTTTGGGGTAGCTTCGGAGCCGGGAGTGCTGGAGACGAGAGAGGCGGCATTCTGGCCTTTGCGTCTCTAGTAGCCCAGCGCAGGATTCTGTTACAGTGGAGGGATATGCGGCCCCTGAGTTCGGAGGCCTGGGTCAACGACATGGCTGGGTTCATCAAGTTGGAGAGGATGAAGTTTGCCCTGAGGGGGTCGGTACAGGGGTTCTTTCGACGGTGGCAGCCCTTTCTCAACTTCCTGGCGAAGGGGTAGAGAGTGGTCGGTCTCAGCAGCAACTTGGGGGGGGGGGTTGGGGATGGTTAGGGGGTTTGTTTTTGCAGCGGTGGGTTTGCTATGTTGCTATTTTCTTCTTTCTTGTATTGCTGTTGGTTTTTTGTTATTATTTATTTTGGGGGGGTGAGTTCTTTTCTTGTGTTGGTGTGGAAACACACCTTGTTTGTTTTAAATTGTGGGGAGAAAATTTGTTATTGAAAAACTTGAATAAAAATTATTTTAATAAAAAGTAAAAGGGACACAGATTTAAGATTGTGAACAAGATCTACATGGGAGATAGGAGGTAGTCATTTTATACAGTGAGTGATAATGATATGTAACTCAATGCTTACACACAAAGGTCGATAATCTCCAGGTCCTGATAACTCGAATGGTGCTGTCAGAATTTGATGTGAGGATTGGTTGTGAGTTTCCTGTCTGCGAATCCCTTTCTAAGCCCCTGTGAAATAAGTTTACAAAAAGGCATCACCGTCAGTCCAGAAATGTAATTCAGGAAAGATAAACATTTCTCCTGGTTTAAATTTGCTGTGTGTAAATCCTCCCCTATTAATCCCCTATAAAAGGAGTTTCCAAAATTAATCACTGTCAGTCCAGAATAGAAATTTACAACATTCTCCCCTCCTGCTCCCTGATCCAGGATGATATACACACAAGTATATGATGGTGCACAGACAGGCATTGATTGACACACAGGATGACCAATGAACACACAGAACACAGCAGCCTGACAGGACACAGCCACGATAAAGCGAGAGGGCACTAGTTTTCCCGCTCTCTTGGGATGCAGCCTCTGACACAGTCAGAGCCTGTGAGCAACAACTAGAACATCCACCATGTGGTAGTAAGATAGTTTGGTCAGGTTAGCCTCAGGTCTCCAGTCAACTCAGCATAGTGTCAACCCACAGTTAAATTATGTTCAATAAAATAGAGTTGCATTTCTTCAAGTGTTGGAAGCCTGTCTCTCACTGCTACAGTAAACGCAGTCCTCGCAGACCCAGCTTGCCCGACACATCACCCCCAGCTGCACACTGTCCCTCGTCATCAGCAGTCCCCTGATTTGAGGGTGATGTTGACTCAGGGTTGTGAGTTTCTGCCCTGGGTCTTCATGTGACTGAACAGAGCCGCAGACCTTTGGACACATGGGGCAGGATGTCCAATGAGACACTGAAATCCCGAGAGCAGGATTTGCTTCCTTTTCTTTCCATCTCTGCCACCGCTTTGCATCAATAAGACATGCATCAATAAGACATTGGGAGTCAAAGACTAATCCAGTTTGATGGACAAGTTGTCTCCATTCTGAACAATGGGGAACAAGCCCCTCCCACTCATTGTGACATCGCCCCGACAAAGATGAGAAACGCGCATGCGCCCTGATTTACATCCAATAAAGATGGCGGCCGTTAACCCGAGCTGAAGATGAAGAGCTGCAGCTCCGCTCGGTACAAACTGGGTCCCGAAACTTTTTTCCGCGGTTTATGGCTCACAGCAGCTTTACACAACATTTCCACCCACCCCCACGATCTCTCGCTCCCTCCATATTGTTAATCACGTCTCACCAATTTCCGATCTGAAAAACACACCCTTCTCCTTCGCCATTACCCATACTGCGCATGCTTCAATCACAGCCTGGCCCCACCCCTCATTCACTCAGATTGGTTGGAGGACCAGCTGCCCTCATCAGTCGTCTGGTCCCGCCACCTCCTCCTATTGGTCAGAACCTGCCGTCAATCATCCGGGTATTGTGACGATGACAGATGGTAAGAGCGGCCACAGCCTCAGGCTGATAGGTGATTGTTCCTGTCTCAGCCCCTCCCCCTCCCTGCTGCCCTCTGTCCTCCCGCCCCTCTGCCTGAGGTGGGAGTGGGACCACCTGGGACTGCAGACGCTGCCCTCTGACCTCCCGCCCCTCTGCCTGAGGTGGGACCACCTGGGGCTGTTGTGAAGACCAAGGGCTTTGTTTTGCGTCCCACAGGGCTGAAGGGCGCCGTCCGCCTGCCTTTCACCGTCTGTGGTGAGTGTGGGGCAGCCTGGGATATTGTTTTAGGCCCCTCCAGGGCTGAAGAACGCTGCCCCGCTCTGCTGTTGCCCTGCAGCACCTTCCCTTGTGGCACCTGCTGTTGTGGTGCCACGTCCATCCCCCCTCCCCACACCCTTTCCCTACTACCCTGGTCTTAGATAGACAGCCGGACCGTACCAGGGGTGGGCATGGCCAGTACCCCAGGGGCATCCTCCACTCTGCCAAATGCAGGGCGGCCAAGAACCTATGCAGGGACGGCAGCCCCTCGACATTTCCGTTGACTCCGCGACCCCCCCTTCGCCTTTCCGACTACGAACACGGCAACTTAGGGTCAAATGTTATGCCCAACCCCACAATGACCATCGAGGTGTGCACCCTTGCGATGATCCGGGGTCTTTGGCCCCTCGGCCATCGTAGCCGCCTCCAGGATGTACGGCAAGGCCATCTTTTTCCTGCGGGCCGAGCAGACGGTCCACTATGTCCTGGAAAGGGGGCTCACTGTGAGCGGGACACACATGGTGGTGGACCCACTGGAGGCCATCGCCGAACGTGTGGTTCTTTCAAACGTGCCGCCCTACCTCCCCACCGAGCTCCTCCTCCCCCATCTCAAACTACTGGGGGAGGTCAGGACCAGAGTGGCGCCGCTGTCACTCGGCCTGCGGGACCCCTCCCTCCGCCATGTCTACTCCTTCCAGCATCAGGTTTTTGTCTGCCTGACTCGGGAGGAGATCACAGAGGGAGGTTTTGTGGTCTCCCACCAAGGGGAGGACCGTAAAGTGTTCTGGTCTGCGGATGACCTGCGGTGCCATGCCTGCAGAGGGCTGGGGCATATTCGCAGGAATTGCCCCACCCTAATGGCTGCCACCAACACCACCCCAGGGCAGTCGCAGCTGGCACTGCCTCCCCTCTCCTCTGCCACCTCTTTGTCTGCCTAGCAGCCGGCCCCTGACAACACCGCGGCTGCTGGCGGGGGGAGAGGGAACCTCGGCTAGACCTGTGGCGGCCTAAAAAGGCCAAACAGAAGATGGCACGGTGGTCAGACCGGGCCCATCCACACCTTGGTCCCATCATGGGTACTGACCCCATGTCTGTCCCAACCAACTCAGAGGCTGCAGCCTCACCATGGGACACCGCCTCCTCCTTGTAACAACCTGAGGTGCCTGGAGAGACCTCCACACCGGCTCCGGAGGGTGGTGGGGAGCCAGTGTCCCCGGGCTGGAGGCTGTTCCAACCTTGCCACAATCCCAGGGGCTGGCCAATGCGGGGAGGGGGCGGCGCGCTGCCGAGGGTCCTCCAGCAGTGGAGACCCTGCAGCGAGATCAGCCTGCCGCCTGTCCGGGCTGGAGGAGGTGGTGGATCTCGCTACCCCCTCCCCAGGCGAGCGGGGTTGGGTGTCTCCTGTGTTTATTCCCGTCACCCTGACGCCCAGCTCCATTAAAAAGGTCAAGGCGTCTCCTAGGCCGCCAAAGCGCCTGAGCTGCCATCGTCTACTGATCAGGCAGCCCCGGGGCCGGGCAGAGACGTGACCCCCGAGGGCTCGTTCCGCCCAGTCCAGTTTTACTCCTCGGTCACCTTTTGTTCATCGCCTGGGACTGGCGGCAGCCACCAGTGTCCTTGTATATTCGGGTCATGGGCGGGCAACGGCGAGGAAGGCTCCCCGCTCACAACACCCAAGCAGATGATGCCATGTTCCATCCCGGAGCTGTTCCTGGGGCCTGGCATCGACGGCGAAGGCGGGGTCCGAGCCGCCGCCATCTACGGACCCTGAATCGTGGGGGGAGCTGCAGGGAACCTGCCTGAGGATGATCCTGGGGGTGGGATGAAATGAAAATCACTTATTGTCACAAGTAGGCTTCAAATGAAGTTACTGTGGAACGCTCTGAATCGCCACATTCTGGCTCCTGTTCGGGGAGACTGATACGAGAATTCAGTCGTGCTGCTGACCTGCCTTTGTCTGATTTAAAAGCCAGCTATTTAGCCCTGTGCTAAAACAGCCCTGGGTCAACTCGGGCCAAGGGATAGACAGTGGGCCCACAGCGCCGGCCACACTCCACGTGGCGGGGGGCTCGGGCTCAGACAGTGACTGCTCGGAGGAGGAAGGCTGTTCAGTGGCGGGCCAGGAGGAGGATTTAGATGCTCTCTGCAGTGAGGCAGAGGGCGCCCTCATCCCCTCAGGGGAGCTCCGTGCATTTTTGAAAAGCATCATGGTTACCGGGACTGCGTGCGGCTGGCCCTGGACAGCTGGGGAAATCTGGGGCTGCTCCTCGAGTCCAAAGCAGAGAACTGGTATGTTGAGCGCCTTCCTGTCTCTTGACCAGGAGAAGGTGTTCAACAGGGTGGGGCACGAGTATTTGCTCGGGACTCTGCGAGCTTTCGGGTTTGTGTCGCATTCTGTCACCCGGATCCGATTACTGTACGCTGCTTCGGAATTTCTGATTAAGGTTAAAGGGTCTCTGACGGCGCCCCTTCGCTTTGGGAGATGAGTGAGTCAGGGCAGCCCCCTGTCCGCCCAACTTTATTCTCTCTGCGTGGAGCCTTTCCTGCGCCTCCTGCGGAGGAGGTTGTCGGGGCTGGTTCTGCACGAACCGGACATGTCGGTGGTCCTTTCGGCTTACGCTGATGACGTGCTCCTCATGTTCACTGACCCTGGTGACCTGCGGAGGATGCGAGAGTGCCTGTCTACTCCGCCGCGTCTTCTGCTCGGATCAACTGGGCTAAATGTTCCGGACTGCTGGTCGGTCCATGGCAAATGGACTCCCTCCCAGAGGAGCTCAGGCCCGTCTGCTGGAGTCGGACCAACATCTCCGGGTAAGCGCTCTCCAAGGCTGTCTTCAGGACACGCGACAACGCAGAATTGCCGAGCAAAAACTTATAGCTAAGTTCCGAACGCATGAGTGCGGCCTCAACAGGGATCTTGGATGCCTGTCACATTACATCCACCCCCCACCATCAGGCCTGGACTTGCAAAATCCTACCAACTGTTCGGGCTTGAGACAATTCACACCTCTTTAACCTGTGATTATCCCTCTCCCTGGATCTGTAATGATTTGATTACCTGCAAATGCTCACATTCCAAGCAGTGCCAGCATCTCTGACTTTGTCTATATAAATGTTTCTGGAACATACCTCGCCATTCACCTGAGGAAGGAGCTGCGCTCCGAAAGCTCGTGTTTGAAACAAACCTGTTGGACTTTAACCTGGTGTTGTAAGACTTCTTACTGTGCCTTTAATTTTGTGAACTCTTTCTGCCTGCCGCCTTTCAATTTCTTTACTTCCTCCTGCCAATTGCTTTTTTAAAAAAAATTCCTCCGGACTTTCTTCTTTTAATGTTTTATCTCCTCCCGACTTTCTTTTTTTTAATGTCTTCATCTCCTCCTGACTCTCAGCTAGCTGTCCGCGGACGGTCTTTAGGACCTCCTCGGTTCCTACTAGTTGCGCCAAGCAGCACACTACCGCTATCGCTTTCTCATACTTGAGCGCACGCTTTCCGGGTGCTTTATTCAGGTCCTCCCAACAGGCTTAGAACATAGAACAGTACAGCACAGAACAGGCCCTTCGGCCCTCGATGTTGTGCCGAGCAATGATCACCCTACTTAAACCCACGTAACCCGTATACCCGTAACCCAACAATCCCCCCATTAACCTTACACTACGGGCAATTTAGCATGGCCAATCCACCTAACCCGCACATCTTTGGACTGTGGGAGGAAACCGGAGCACCCGGAGGAAACCCACGCACACACGGGGAGGACGTGCAGACTCCACATAGACAGTGACCCAGCCGGGAATCGAACCTGGGACCCTGGAGCTGTGAAGCATTGATGCTAACCACCATGCTACCGTGAGGCTTGTCCTATTGCTCCGGGGCCTGTCTCTGTATTCTCACAAAATTCTGCCCATAGGGGCCATCCTTTCCTCTTTATATATTCTCAAATTTTCTCCTCCTATATGGGACACTTTGCTACCTGCGAACTCCAGTCGCTCATCTCTGGCCACAGGGAAGGTGTCGGGAGTCGATTGGACTAGGGGTACGGCTTATGGGCTATTTTCCTGTCCCAATCCCTCTGAGTTTGAGTACAAAGTAACAGAATGTACCCTGTTCTCCCTGTTAATAACGCATGCAGTTAGTACAACCCGAAATGAGCGATTTGTCCAATACAGAAATACTGTGGTTTCTGATTTTTAATTAGGTTTGCCGGATTTTTAGAGAAACAATTGTTACTTCTAATCGCGTCCCTTCTGGTGATGCCAATGTTGTGCCTGCCTAAACCACAGTGTGTCTTAACCGATATACGGCGGACAAATGACTATGAAACTGTTTCATACAATGATTCAATATTTATTCACTATCACACAATTGTTACTGGTAATTGATCACACACACACACATACACTTGAGTCAAACTACAAACTGTTATGCACAAGACCTTAACTTCAAAGTGACTAGCAAGTCCCAGATATTGGCCTTTATCTGTATCCCGAATCTTGTGGTCCTCAATGTTCAGTCCTTGGTCTGGTCTGTCCCTGGCTCTGGTCCTCCTTCAGTTGGTCGGGTGATGGTCTACTTCGCCGACCAGTGGAAGTCACCGTTGTTGGTTATTGCTGCAGAGATTCTAAAGTTGTGCAGAACCTTTTAAACCTGCTTGAATTTCTTCCCCTTTGGAGGGTGGTCTCTTGGTCATTTGTCAATCAATTGATGAGGGATCAATCAGCCTGATCGATCCAGTCCAATCAGAGGCTGCCACGTCAATTTTGGGGTGGGCACTCAGTGACCATGCCTGGAAGTATTCGGGGCAGGTAGGCTTTCCAAAGGAATTTAGGTGCCGCTGTGTCTGGTAAAGAAGCGTGAATGACAGGACAATTCTATTGTTCCTGGGATGGCCTGGAGATGGCCATTTGCTTATGTTATTTGCATAAACCTGTAAAATCTTTTCAAGTCTGCAAACCCTTTTGCTGCAACTTTGTTTGATCTGTTCTGCAGCCTGCCTGTGCATAAAACATGACCACTTTTCCCAGCATGCCATGCTGGACACCATTTTAGTTGGCCACAGAATAGAATGTGAACTGGCACAATACATAAAAATGGATTGGAAAAGTTTCTATGGCTACATAAAAAGGAAAGGTTTGTCTCAGACAAAGGTTTGTCCATTACAGATGGAGTCAGGAGAATTTAGAATGAGGGATAGAGATCTCTACAGCCACCTCGTTCAACACTCTGGAATGTAGATCATCAGCTTTTAGGGTTTTATTAACTTTCAACCCCATTAATTTCTCCAGTATGACTTTTTCACCAATACTAATCTCTGCCAGTCCCTTGAAGATTCCTTGAAGGAATCTATATTTGTTGTATACATGTTGTCAGGTGGATGTACCTTTAACAAATGAATGTTTATCAAATAGCTGCAGTGATGTCAGTGTGTGGGTGGAGCTGGGCTGTCTGTCTTTCACTTTTGTTTTTGAGCTGGAAGCTGCACTGTGTTTTTGGTTTTGTTTCAGAGGTGAAGAGCTGCATTCACAGCAAGAAGCTGTTGTGATCTCTCTCTGCAATCTAAAGATCATTTGTCTTTATTTTAGAAGGTTTTAACTTGTGGATGTTGTTTGGAAATTTATCAAGGGTTATCTATACAATACTGTATCTTTTGTGGGGGGTCAGCATTGGTAGTTGATAAACTGTTTACTGTGTGTTTATAAAATGTTAACTGAATTCATAGAATAAACATTGTTTTGTTTTAAACATACTTTAGCTCTCTGTTACATCACACCTGTAAAGTGGGCCCTCATGCTCCCCATAACCAAAATCTATTTAAAGTTGTGGGTCAGATGAACTCCATGATATACTTTGGTGTTCTCTAAACCTTGACCCATAATAAATTGGGGGCTAGTCCGGATAAAAGTCTATCTTTTGTGATTGGGTTGGCAAAGTGAATTCAAAGACAGTGAGGGACGAGCATATTTGTGTTTGCTTTTCAGGTGTGGAATTCTACTCAGTAGGGAGTGTGTTGTGGACAATGGCTCTTTCAGAGGCTCGGACGTTTTTGGGGGTGGAGAAGGTCACGCAGTACCTTATGAACAGAAACTAAAAAAAGGCTTTTTAGATTTGGCAAAAACATTGCAGTTAGCGTTACCTGACAGCATACTACAAGAAGAGATACTTATGGCGCTAGCTGAGCATTTAAAACTGCCTGAGATACAGTCTGACTCCGTAGAAATGGCAACAATCCAGTTACAAATCAAGCAACTTGAACATGAAAAAGAATTAAAGCAGCTTGAATACGAATTGAGAGAAAGATAGAGAGAAAGGGAGATACAGATCGGGGAAAAGGAGTGAGAAGAAAGAAACAAAGAAAGAATAGCCCCAGCAGAACAAAAAGAAAAAGAGAGGAAAGGGAAGAGAGGGAGTTTGAACTTAAGAAAATGGTCATGAAACATGAGTCAGTTAAAATTGGCAGGTGTAAAGGGAAACATACAGTTGGAGGATGGTGATGAGGACAAAGAGAAATAGTCTTAGTCGAAGGCTTGGTGGGGGTCTATTTAAATATATCCAAGCATTGCCAAGATTTGATGAGAAGGAGGTAGAAACCTTTTTCATTTCATTTGAGAAGGTGGCTAAACAAATTAAATGGCCACAGGACATGTGGGTATTACTGATTCAAACAAAGCTGGTAGGTAGGACTAGTGAACTGTTTGCATCACTAGTAGAGGAGGTATCTGGGACATATGAGCAGGTTCAAAAATCCATCTTTGATGCATGTGAACTAGTGCCTGAGGCCTACACAAGGTTTAGAAATTTAAGGAAAGAACCTGGTCAAACATAGATGGAGTTTGAAAGGATCAAACAGAGTACTTTTTTATAGGTGGATGCAAATAGACCAAATGTATGAAGCTCTCAGAGAAATTATACTTTTGGAAGAGTTTAAAAATCCAATTCCTGATGTAGTGAGAACTCATGTGGAAGAGCAGAGGGTTAAAACTGCGAGGTTAGCAGCAGAAATGGCAGATGATTATAAATTAGTTCATAAGTCAAAGCTTGGTTTCCGACATCACTTTCAGCCGGTGAAGGATAGAAACTGGGGAAAAGAGAAATAGTCAAGTGGTAGAGGTAAAGGAGATCTGATGGGAGATAATAAGGAGAGTGTACCTCAGATTAAAGGATACGTGGAAGAGAAATGAAAAGTTTCAAATGTTTTCACTGTAATAAACTAGGCCATGTAACGTCACAGTGTTGGTGGTTGAAGAAAAGCATGGGGAAAGCTGATGTGGTAAAACAGGACAAGACAGTGAGATTTGTTCAAGTGGGAAAGGAAAGAACAAGTGAAGCGAAGGAGGTGCAAAAGAGTATACAGCCTGATCAAGAGGTGATTGATAAGAAGGTGCCAGATCTCTTTAAAGAATTTACTTTGTGTGGGTAAAGTTTACTCATGTGTATCAGGAGGAGCAGGTAAAGAAGTCACAATTTTAAGAGATACGGGAGCTAGTCAATCTTTAATGGTAAGAGATGAGGAGTTATGTAGTTTGGGAAGAATATTGCCAGAAAAGTTGGTAATATGTGGAATTCAGAGTGTTAAATGTAGTGTTCCATTATATAAGGTAAGGTCCAGTGAAGAGTGGTGAAGGGGTAGTAAGAGCAAGAGAAACTATCTTGTCCAGGAATACAGTTTATCTTGGGTAATGATATAGCTGGATTGGAGGTGGGAGTGATTGATAAGCCAACTGTGATTGATAAGCCAGTGGAAAATCAGACAACTGAAGTGTTGAAGGACGAATATTCTGGGATTTTTCCGAATTGTGTAGTAACGAGGTCGCAAAGTCACAGGTTAAGACAAGAGGAGAAATCAAAGAGTGAAGATAAAGTCGAAGTTCAATTATCGGAAACGATTTTTGATCAGATGGTTGGAAAAGAACAAGAACAGGTGGAGGATGAGGCGGCTATTTTTAGTTCAGAAAAATTGGCAGAGTTACAACAGAAAGATATAGAAATAAAACGGACGTATCAGAAAGCATACACGGAAGAGGAATCTGAGTGTATACTAGAGTGTTATTACCGTAAAAAAGATGTCTTGATGAGAAAATGGAGACCTTTGCATCTACAGGCGGATGAAAAGTGGGCAGATGGGTATAGAAAGGAGATGTTGTGAGTAGCACATGAGGAACATTTGGGAGGTCATTTGGGAGTAACGAAAACTCAAGCTAAAATCCAAAAACATTTTTATTCGCCTGGACTGCAGAAAGATGTAGTTAAATTTTGTCGACCATATCACATATGCCAAGTGATAGAGAAACCTCAAGCAGTGATAAAACCAGCGCCCTTAATACCCATTCCAGCATTTGAGGAACATTTTACAAGGGTCTTAATTGATTGCGTAGGACCACTTCCTAAAATGAAAAGTGGGAATCAATATCTTTTGACTATAATGGATGTGTCTACTATGTTCCCAGAGGCCATTCCAGTACACAATATTACAGCTAGAAAGATTGTGGAGGAGTTACTTAAATTATTTACTAGATATGGACTACCCACAGAAATACTATTGGATCAAGGATCAAATTTTACCATAAGGTTATTCAAAGAAGTTATGGATTGCTTAGGAATAAAACAATTTAAATCAACTGTGTACCATCCAGAATCACAGGATGCTTTAGAAAGGTGGCATCAGACATTAGAGACAATGTTGAGGGCTTATTGTCACGATTATCCAGAGGACTGGGACAAAGGAATTCCATTCGTACTGTTTGCAATTTGCACCTAATGAGTCAACCAAATTCAGTCCTTTTGAACTAATTTTTGATCACGAGGTAAGAGGACCACTTAAATTGATTAAGGAAAAATTGGTGAGTGAGCAATCGGAACTTACATTATTGGATTACGTGTCAAATTTTAGGGAATGATTAAATAGAGCAGGGGAATTGGCTAAACAACATTTCAAAGTTGCACAAAATGTGATGAAATGGGTAGCGGACAAGAAAGCAAAAGTTTGTAGTTTTGCCAGTGGAGATAAAGTTTTGGTATTGTTACCAGTGGTAGGTGAACATTTAAAAGCAAGGTTTTGTGGACCTTATCAGATTGAAAGGAAATTAAGTGAGGTGAGTTATGTGGTAAGAACGCCAGATAGAAGGAAAACTCACCGCGTGTCATGTGAATATGCTTAAAAGGTACTTTGAAAGGTTTGTCATCCCTCAAATTAAATTGGAAAACAAGGATGTTCTTAAAAATTGGGATAAATTGTTGAGTTACCTTCCAGACGAAAAACAAACTTTGATGTTCTCTCAACCCTGACCCATAATAATGTGAAATAAAAGTCGCAAAAATCCCAGAGGACCATAGGCTGCTCTCCTCTTTGACCGAGAGAGAACTGACTGGAGGTGATTTAACCCAAGGGTCAGCACACCTCAGGCGAGGGGCCTGATTGAGAAGGCCGGGCCTTCATGAATAAAGTCAGCCAGTATGGGAGTTGAATCCTCACTGTTGGCTTTGCTCTGCATCACAAACAGTCATCCAGCCAACTGAGCAAACCAACCCCCTTAAATATTAGGTATTCCCTGTACCAATCAGTTTACCAGTCCACCTCAGACAACTTGCCCCTCATACCCTGATAGGTGTCTTCTGTGAGGAACACCCAGATAAATTAAACAAAAGAACCTTGTAACCACCAGGGTCCAGCTCCATGGAAACGTGGCTTTGAGAGGTTTGAAACAGAAATGGAAACTAAATATCTTCAAACTTCCAAACATCCTTTCACTCTGTGATCCTTGTGAAATTTGAAGCCAGGTATTAGCAACAAGGCTCAAACAGCATCAGCCCACTGGAGGCAAAGTGGTGAGACCGGCCAGTCCAGCAGAAAGAAACCCTCCGACCATCCCCACTGACCACCTGTCAGAATGAACAAAATGCAGTCCTGGATGTAGAGCAGAAACAATAACAACCAAATCCAACCCCTGTAATCAATTGTGAAATTGTTGGTATCACAGCAGGTCCGATGAAATAGGCAATCCCGTCTCACAGTGAGAGGTGAACGGCCTCTCCCCAGTGTGAACTCGCTGGTGTGACTGCAGGTGAGATAACTGAGTGAATCCCTTCCCACACTGAGAGCAGGTGAACGGCCTCTCCCCAGTGTGAACTCGCTGGTGCTTCTGCAGGTGGGGTAATTGAGTAAATCCTTTCCCACACTGAGAACAGGTAAATGGCCTCTCCCATGTGTGAATTCGCTGGTGTCTCAATAGGCGGGACGAATCACAAAATCCTTTCTCACACTGAGAGCAGGTGAATGGCCTCTCCCCAGTGTGAACTCGCTGGTGCTTCTGCAGGTGGGGTAATTGAGTAAATCCTTTCCCACACTGAGAACAGGTAAATGGCCTCTCCCATGTGTGAATTCGCTGGTGTCTCAATAGGCGGGACGAATCACAAAATCCTTTCTCACACTGAGAGCAGGTGAATGGCCTCTCCCCGGTGTGAACTCGCTGGTGTGACTGCAGGCTGTATACTTCAGTGAATCCTTTCCCACACGGGCAGGAGAACGGCCTCTCCCCAGTGTGAACTCGCTGGTGTTTCTGTAGGGTGGATAATTGATTAAATCCTTTCCCACACTGAGAGCATGTGAATGGCCTCTCCCCGGTGTGAATTCGCTGGTGTCTCAATAGCCCAGACGAATCACAAAATCCTTTCCCACACTGAGAGCAGGTGAATGGCTTCTCCCCAGTGTGAACGCGCTGGTGTGTCTGCAGGGTGTATACTTCAGTAAATCCTTTCCCACACTGGGAGCAGGAGAACGGCCTCTCCCCAGTGTGAATGCGTCGGTGAGTTTCCAGCTCTGATGGGGCTCGGAATCCCTTCCCACAGTCCCCACATTTCCACGGTTTCTCCATGTTTTGGGTTTCGTGTCTCTTCAGATTGGACAATCAGTTGAAGCCTCCTCCACAGACACAACACAGGTATGGTGTCTCCCCGCTGTGAATGTTGTGATTTATTTTCAGGCTGTGTAACTGGTTAAAGCTCTTTCCACAGTAAGTTCACTGGTTCACTGGAACACACTCACTCGAGTGTGTGTGTATCTCGGTGCTTTTTCAGTCACACTGATGTTTTAAATCTTTAGCTGCCAGTTCGGGCAAACATTTCTCCGAGATTGAAAGGCCGATGATCTTCAGGTTCCAGGGAATCCAGTGACTATCAGATCGAGACGTGACGTTTGAGGTTTCTGTCTGTAATTCCTCCTCATCTAGTATCCTGTGAAAGCATTTAACAAAATTCATCCCTGTCAGTACAGGACAGAAACACCTCATCTCAGCTTTCTCTCCAATTATCTGCCAGTTTCCCATAACCCTGGACATCCTCATTAATTAGAAATCTGTTGGGGGGGGGGGGGGGGGGGCGCGTGACACGAAAGCAGCTGCTTTTCCGCAGGTTCTGGCACCACACACCTATAATTCATCACTTACCCTGATTGCCTCGCACTCATTTACATAATCTTTGAATTAATATTTGTTATGATGTCCCTGGAAGGCATCGGAGGTTTGGTCTGGTAGGATTATGCCGGAAAAAGTCAAGAAACCATCGATAAAGCAGCGCAGGTGGATTCAGCGGGGATGGAGCTGCTTTTTCCACATGGTGGCCTGACCCTGGGGAGATCTCTCGATCCCGCGCTCCCCAAGGCTCCGGGAGGCGGTGAAAATGATGACTGCCGACATTATCCGTGTTATTGACCAGAGGCTGAGTGTGCTGACTCAATATCTGTCAGCTCATGAGGCCCAGCTGTAAAACACCATGAAGAGGGTCGATGATCCGGAGGAGAGAATCCTGAACATTCAGCAAGAAGCCTCCTTCACGGAGGCAACAATTTAATCCTTTGAAAACCAGCCGGTGACCTGAGCAGAAGCTGCAGCTTTCCGACAGAACTAAGCGGCCGCTATCTTTGTTGCGTACTGACAGCAATGCGCATGCGCACACGCCCCTTTAATTGTGTATTCGCCGCAATGCGCATGCGCACCCGTCATCTTTATTGGGGCAGTAGCAGCAGAGCGCAGTCGCCATCATTGATGGGGGCAAAAAAATTTAAATGTTTCTTCGTGTCAGAATGTCCATAAAACTATTTCTCTCTGAGTATTTATACGGCAGAACAATTATATATGTCCAGGGCAGTGACAATAATTCGTATTTGTATTGTGCCTTGACCAGAAACGTTACAAAATAACAATTGGCACTGAGCCACAGAGGACATATTAGCTTTGAGGAGAATCTCAACAGAGGAAATTGAGTTACAGAGTCGCAGAGTTTTAAGGAGGAAATTTCAGAGCTTGTAGCCCAGTAATGATGGAGCGTCAGAAAAATAAGGAATGCTGTACTGGCCGGAATTAAATGAGGGCAGAGATCTTCAAGCGGTTTGGTGGGGGGGAGATTACAGAGATCAGGATGACCACAACTATAGCAATAGAAGAATGAGAAATTTCAACTTTCCGTGCTTCTGAAAGGGAATCATTTGTAGATCAGTGAGCAAGGGGATGGGTAAACAAGACTTGTTGTGAGTAAACCCATGGGTAGCAGAGTTTTGGATGGGATGGAGGGGGTTGTTTAACATTGGAGGCTGACTGGGAATGCATTAAAATAATTTGGTCGAGAGGTAACAAAAGAATGAGTGATGGTTTCTGCAGCAGATAAAAAGACACCAAGGCAGAGTCAGGCTGTGTTGCTGAGGTGGAAATAGGTTATCTTGGTGATTATGTGGATATGTGTTCGGAAGTTCAAAAGGGGGGAAATATTTCACCAGGGTTGTGGACAGGCTCCTTCTCCCTCAGACATTTAGCAGGGACAGGGATGGAGTTGCTGGTGAGGGAGTGGAATTTGCAGAGAGGACGGAAGGGTTTAGTCTTCTCAATATTTAAAGAGGAAATTTCTGCTCCTCCAGCACTGAATTTCAGACAAGTTCGGAGAGTGCGTGTATTGGAGTGGAACCTGCAGGGGATGGTTTTATGAGCAGGTGCTCTTACTGTGGGACTGGGTTCAAGACATCATCTGACCTCACTGTACACCAGCAAATTCACACTGGGAAGAATCTGTTCACGTGCTCCCAGTGTGGGAAGACATTCACTCAGTCATCCAGCGTGCTGACACACAAGCGGGTTAACACTGGGGAGAGGTTATTTACCTGCCCCTAGAGTGGGAAGAGATTCACACGTTATCTGGTCTGCTGACAGACAAGCAAATTGTTGGTACTAACCTACCTAATGCATGCAATAAGGTTGAGTGGTATCAGAAATAGTGAAAGTAATGCCAGTAGCACAACAGGATGTAGCTTTCAGTGATTACATTCAATGCTGTTTTTGTTCAGTGATTTAACAGGATGTGATTGTAACATAAATAGATGCGTCATGAATTTGATTATAGTATTTGCTGGCTGGCCGGGAGACTTTAAAGTTTACTTTAACGTACCTAACAGCAAGTCAGAACTTGAAGCCAAAATTATGCTTCAACCCTGGTTCAGCAAGTGATGCATCAACCATGTGCTTAAACATTTATTTACAAGGTGCAGATTGTTGCTCGGAGTGAGAAGTATGGCCCATTGTGGGGAACTGTGCTCGGAATCAAATCTGCTCTACCTGACTTTGGGAATGTTTGCCGATCGATTATGCCAAAAACCAAAGATGGAAGAGTGCACAGCCAGCAATTAAACCACCATTTCTCACCTTGATCATGATGAACAATCTGCTCATACAATTTCAAAATAAAAGATGAAAGTGATGCATTTGGGGGTGTTGTTCTTCTCTGGTTTTGTAAAATTGAAGTTCAGTAGATGGAAATAAAACTATTCCATGCTGAATGTTCTTTTAATTTTACAAGCAGAGGATGCGTAAATGCTCCTTCAATTGATTTTATGCCATCTATAGATGGTTTTTGTCAGCTTTTGATATTGTGACTTGAGGAAGTTTGGGTATAGGATAGACACTGATACCGTGCTAGTTAAAACTTACAGGCCAGCAGAATCCAAGTACTCCCATTACTGTCCAAATATGTAAAATCTCAAGCCTCTAAATAAGGTAGATATGGACCTATTGCACCCTCTTTCATTTATGTCATAATTTTAGCGTTAATAAACTAGTGGTTTGAACCATTCGTGAGAATTAGTGAAAGAAACCGTCACAAAGTAGCAGTTATGTTGACAACTTAATCAAATGTTTGAATTTCATACTAATATAAGGCAGTATAAGACTGATCTTGTACGGTGCAGACTTTTGCACAACTGGTCCGGATATAGACTTTATCCATTTACAATTTGTGCTGACAAACATCTATGTAACTGTTTTCCATCCGCATCCAAAATGGTTACACTGGATAGTGGGGGAAAAAATTTCATGGCTGGAATAAATATTCCTTATTATTGACCCTCCTGAAATTTCCATCGTATATAAATATATGATTTTGATTTGATGTGATTTATTGTCACTTGTACTGAAGTACAGTGAAAAGTATTTTTCTGCGGCCGAGGAACGTACACAGTATGTACATAGTAGACACAAGAATAATCAACAGGAACAATGACAAATGGTACATCGACAAAACAGTGATTGGTTAGAGTGCGGAATTATATAAGAGGAAAATAGTTTTAGTAGGTCAGAACGCTGATCGGAGATAAAAGAAAGGGACAGAGGGAAGGAGCTCACAGAGAGTCGCCATACTCCGGAGCCATCTTGGGAAACCCCGTGTCTGCATGGGTGTCGCCCCCACAACCCAAAGATGTGAAGGGCATGTGGATTGGCCATGCTAAATTGCCCCTCAATTGGATTTGTTTAAAAAGTAAGACCAATACTGTACCCTGTGCTCCACATGCAGTCTCACCAATGCCCTGTATAACTGAAGCATAACCTCCCCAGTTTGTATTCAATTCCCCTCACAATAACAGTCTATTAGCTTTCCTAACTACTTGCTGTACCTGCATGCTCGCCTTTTGTGATTAATGTACAATACCACCTCGGTCCCTCTGTGTCTCAGAACTCTGAAAGTCTCTCACCATTTGGACAATATGCCTATTTTATTCTTCCTCACAAAATGGGCATTTTCACATTTTCACACATTATTCTCCATTTACCAGGGCTTTGCCCACTCACTTAACTTATCTATGTCCCTATGTGGCTGTCTTGCATTCCTCACAATTTAGTGTCCCACCTTTCTTTGTGTTATCTGCAAATTTAACAACAGAACCTTCATTATCTTCATCCAAGTAATTTATATAAATGATAATAAGTTGAGACTCCCGTACTGATCCCTGTGAGACACCACTCACCACGTCCTCCCAATCAGAAAAATACCCATTTATGTCCACTCTTTGTTTCCCACTGGTTCACCAATCTTCAGTCCAAGCCAGTATGTTACCCCTTATATCCTGAGTTTTTATTTTCTACAATAACCTTTGATATGACAACTTATCAAATGCTTTCTGGAAATCTAAGGACAATACAGTCACCCGTTCCCCTTTATCCACAGTCATGTGGTCCATCAAGTAACTCTGATAAATTGGTTAAACGTGGTTTTCCTTTCACAAAACCATGTTGACAGTGCCTGATTGCCTTGAATTTTTCTGAGAGATCTGACATAGCATCTTTAATAATAGCTTCTAACATGTTCCCTATGACTGATGTCAGGCTAACTGGCCTGTAGTTTCCAGCCATCTGTCCCCCTCCCTTTGTGAATAAAGGAGTTACATTATTTTCCAATTTAATGGGATCTTCCTTGTATCTAGTGAATTTTGGACAATGAAACGAGTGCATCAACTCCCTCATTAGCTGCTTCTTTCAAGACCTTATGGTGAAGTCCGTCCGAACCCGTGATTTTGTCAGCCTGCAGACTCAAAACATTGCTCATTACCACTTCCCTGGTGGTTGCAATTTTCTTTCCATTCCTTCCTGATTTACGGATATTTCTGGGATGTCATTTGATTCCTCCATACCTGATCAATTCATTTGCCAAAACCTTACTTTTCATTGTTCATTTCCCAGATGACCTTCCCGGAGAATCAACACTTGAATTATTTACTTACACAAATGTCTATAGAAACTCTGTCTTTATATTTCTAGCCAGCTTTCTCTGGTACTCTAATAATAATAATTGCTTATTGTCACGAGTAGGCTTCAATGAAGTTACTTTGAAAAGCCCCTAGTCGCCACATTCCGACGCCTGTTCGGGGAAGCCGGTACGGGAATTGCTCCCCCACTGCTGGCTTTTTCTGCTTTTTAAGCCAGCTGTTCAGCCTAATTATTCCCTCCTTATTAATATTTTTGTGTTTATATTCTATGCTTTATATTCTGCCCAATGTTCTGACCCGAAATCTGCCTTTGAGCAGTTACATGCTTTGTAAAAGACATTGATATGTCTTTAACTTTTTTAGTTAAACAGAGATGCTGGGCCCTCCCCTTGGAATTTTCCATTCTCACTAGAATGTATCTATTCTGTTTATACTGAAATATCCCTTTCAATGTCTGCTACTGAATATCTATTGACCTGACACACAAGCTCATTTGAAAGTTCATTTAAGCTAGCTCTGCTTTGATACCCTCATAATTGCTCTTATTGAAGCTTAACTTACTCGTCTTGGACTCAATCTTCTTCCCCTCAAACTGCATGTCAAATTCAATCATATTATGATCGCTGTTACCTGGGGATGCCTTCACCATGAGGTTATCAATTAATCCTTGTTGCACAATACCCAGCCTGGTGTTACCTGACCTCTGGTTGGCTCCAAAATGTGCTGATTGTAGAAACTATTGCAAGAACATTCTGTGAACTCCTCACCTATGCTACCTTCAACAATCTGATGTTTCCAGTTTATAAGTGTACTAAAATCCCCCTTGATTATCGCTGTACCTTTTCTGACAGACTCCCATTATCTCTTCCTTCACACTCTGTCCTACTGTGCAGTTACCATTAGGAGGCCTGCACACCACTCCCAGAAGTAAATTCCTGCCTTAACCATTTTTCATCTCAAACCAAACCACTCCTACATCCTGATTTCCTGAGCTTATATCATCTCTGTCTAATGTGCCAACAGCATCAATAATTAACAACGCCACTTTTCCACCTTTTCCGAGATTTCTGTCCTTCCTAAATTTCACATACACGACAATATTCAGCTCACCACCACCTTTTGAAGGGAAACGGATGATGGGCAATAAATGTTGGGACTGGCCAGCGACACCCACATGCCATGAATGAATATAAAACAATTCAGGCCCCAATCTATTTCTCTGAATGGCCATCAGATCATACTTACTTATTTCTATAGGTGCTGCCAATTCATCAGTTTTATTTCAAATGCTACTTGTGTTTTGCTGCAGAGCCTTTGGTTTTGTTCTTTTATTATTTTTGTAGCGTTTATCTGATGTAATTTTAAATGTGTTCTCTCCGTCTCTTCCTGCCACAGTCTGTTTATCATTTCCCATATTAGAACATAGAACAGTACAGCACAGAACAGGCCCTTCGGCCCTCGATGTTGTGCCGAGCAATGATCACCCTACTCAAACCCACGTATCCACCCTATACCCGTAACCCAACAACCCAACCCCTTAACCTTGCTTTTTTTTAGGACACTAAGGGACAATTTATCATGGCCAATCCACCTAACCCGCACATCTTTGGACTGTGGGAGGAAACCGGAGCACCCAGAGGAAACCCACGCACACACGGGGAGGACGTGCAGACTCCACACAGACAGTGACCCAGCCGGGAATCGAACCTGGGACCCTGGAGCTGTGAAGCATTTATGCTAACCACCATGCTACCGTGCTGCCCTCAGAGAGGGTATTCTTACCTTTCTCTCTGGTCTTACTCTTTACTTTACCACATCATACAGAACAAATCGGAAAAGAGACAACAATGGAACAGTCGGTAACAGGACATCAATCAGTCTCCTCCTATCTGAAAATGTAAATCGCTTATTGTCACAAATAGGCTTCAAATTAAGTTACTGTGAAAAGCCCCTAGTCGCCACATTCTGGCGCCTGTTCGGGGAGGCTGGTACAGGAATTCAACCGTGCTGCTGGCCTGCCTGGGTCTGCTTTCAAAGCCAGCGATTTAGCCCTGTGCTAAACCAACCTCGATCTTAGAGAAATCAAGGACTGGAACACTGTCGTTAACACAAAGCAAATTTTTTAAATCTATATCCAGAATATTAAACTCCGGCCGAGTCACAGGAATGATTACACATCAACTGAAACAAACTCCAACTGTCGGAATGAACACGGCTCAGTCCTGGATGTGATTAACAGCAGCAATAACAGAATCCAACCCCTTGTGAACTCGCTGGTGTTTCTGTAGGGTGAATGAATGAGTGAATCCTTTCCCGCATAGAGGGAAGATGAATAATGTCTCCCTCGTGTGAATGCGCTGGTGTTTCAGCCGGAGGGAATGCTGAGTGAATCCCTTCCCACACACGGAGCAGGTGAACGGCCTCTCTCCAGTGTGACTGCGCTGGTGAATCAGCAGATCCATTTTGCCTTTAAAGCTCTTCTCACAGGCGGAACATTTAAAAGGTCTCGTGTCAGAGTGAACACGTTGGTGTGAGGCGAGTTGGGCAGACTGAGTGAATCCCTTCCCACATTCAGAGCAGATGAACTGTCTCACCCCAGTGTGAATGCGCAGGTGTCTCAGCAGGGTGGATGACTGAGCGAATCCCTTCCCACACACACAGCAGGGGAATGGTCTCTCCCCAGTGTGAACCCGCTGATGATCCAAAAGTTTGCATAACTGAGCGAATGTCACCCCACACTCAGGACAGGTGAATGGTTTCTCTCCAGTGTGAATTCTCTGGTGTGTCAGAAGGTTGGATAACTGAGCGAATCCCTTCCCACATTCAGTGCACGTGAATGGTTTCTCCCCGCTGTGCATTCGCTGGTGTGTCAAAAGGCTGGATAACTGAGTGAATCTCTTCCCACACTCAGAGCAAGTGAACGGCCTCTCCCCAGTGTGAACACGCTGGTGTGTCAGAAGATTAAATTTGTTTTTAAAGCTCTTCTCACAATCGGAACATTTAAAAGGTCTCATGTCAGAGTGAACAAGTTGGTGTGCAGTCAGATGTGTTAGTCGAGTGAATCCCTTTTCACACTCGGAACAGGTGAATGGTCTCTCCCCGGTGTGACTGCGGTGATGTGTTTCCAGCTCAGAAGGGTAACTGAATCCCTTCCCACATTTCCACGGTTTCTCAATGGTGCCGGCACCCTTGTGTCTGTCCATTTTGGACGATCAGTTGAAGCTTCTTCCACACACAGAACATGTGTACAGTTTCTCCTCGCTGTGAATGGTGTGGTGCTTTCAAGGCTGTGTAACTGGTTGAAGCTCTTTCCACAGTCAGTTCACTGGAACACTCTCTCTCGGGTGTGTGTGGGTCTTTGTGCTTTTCCAGTCACACTTAAGTTTGAAATCTTTTCCCACAGACAGAACAAACATTTCTCCATCCACATTCAAAAGTTCATGATATTCAGATCCTCATCAAAGAGTGACTGTCAGATCTTGATGTGTTGCTTGATTTGAATTTCCAGTCTGTCGATCCATTCCTTGTAACCCTGTAAAATCAGTTTACAGGTCAGAAATTCAGAACAGATAATTCTAGTTTCTGGGGAATAATTGTTTCTCTCGTTTCCTAAAGCTGCAAATCCCAGTCCCACACTTTCCCCTTCCCACACACTCACCACAATGGTTTCCAGGTCATTAGTACTGAGTGCAGCTTTGAATTCCAGATTATCCCTTGAATTTAAATTCTACCATCTGCATTAACAAATCCATCTGTGTGAGTGCAGGATAGAAATTGCCCCCATTCTCCCCTCCTGCTCCAGGATCAGTAAAGTGAGTTAAAGATAATTTCTCCTGAACAAATCCATTGCTGCATTTCCTTCCTGAAGCCACATTTGTCCACTGGGGCATGGCACCGGGAGAAGGCGGCAGCTGCCGTTGTGTTGGGTGTTGAGGCGGTGCGGCTAGTTTGTTATTGGGGGTGTTGAGGCCCCCACTGGGTGTTTGTGAAGCCTCCCCTCCAACCCACTGCCCCTAACGCTGCCTCCGCTTATCCGCCTCCTTCCCGCCTGAAGATGAGACAAACAAGCGTCTGTCCCTGGACCTGAGCCGCACTGCGCATGCCCCACATCACAATGCCTGGGGAGTGATTGACAGCAGCTCCAGACCAATAGTAGGAGGGAGTGGGGCTGGAGGACTTGGAGGGGAGGTTGGTCCTCCAACCAATCGGAGTGAGTGAGGGTGGGACGGACTTCGACTGAAGCATGCGCAGTGCGGGTAATGGCGACGGAGAGAAGCTGTTCTTTCGGATTCACAAAGGGTAAGAGGAATATTGTGGAACGCGGGAGCGGTGGACCTGGCTGGTGGGTGGAGACGTTTTCTAAACATGTGAAAGTCCATACCCGGAAATATCACTTTCTAGTTCCCCCATTTCACGGAGCGGGGCCGCGAGGGTCCAGTGATCGGTTCGGGGTAACGACCGCCATCTTTACTCGGGACAATGAGCAACAGAGCGCATGTGCGGCCGCCATGTTTGTTGGGGGCAACATTTTCAATGACTGGGAGAAGCTTGTTCCACATTGTTCAGAATGGAGACAGACTGGCCAGCAAACTGCATTAACCTTTGTCCTGGGTACTTGACCTCCCATTACCCCGGTTTGCACAGACGCAGATATCTAATTGTTGATCAGAGTAGCAACAGAGAAGTAAAGAAACAAGCAAATTGTGCCCCATGGATCCCACTAACTCAATGGATATCTGACCCCATGTGCGGCTCTGTTCAGTCACGCAGAGACCCATGTCAGGAGAACTTTAGCAGTCTTGCCTATGGCGCTGAGGATCTGTATCGATGCCGGCCCCAGGTCACTGTGGAGTTGCACATTCTTACCGTGTCTGTGTGGGTCTCGCCTCCACAACCCAAAGATGTTCAGGGTAGGTGGATTAGAACATAGAACGATACAGCGCAGTACAGGCCCTTCGACCCACGATGTTGCACCGACATGGGAAGTCAAAAACTAAAGGCCATCTAACCTACACTATGCCATTATCATCCATGTGCTTATCCAATAAACTTTTATTGGATTGGTCACGCTAAATTTCCCAGGCTACATTGCCCCAGAATTGGAAAAAAAATTGGGCACTCTAAATTTATTTTTTTCAAAAGAAAATCTTTTCCTACAGACAGAACAGACAAACATTTCTTCTTCCACATTCACAGGCCAATGATATTCAGGTCCTGATGAATGGAGTGACTGTTAAATCTTGATGTGAAGTTTGATTTGAGTTTCCATCTGTAAATCCTCCCCTTGTAACATCCTGTAAAATAAATTTATAAAACTCATCACTAGGGGCAGGTACGGTGGCTCAGTCGTTAGCCGAGGGCCCGGGTTTGATCCCGGCCCCGGGTCACTCTGTATGGAGTTTGCACATAATCCCCGTGTCTGTGTGGGACTCAGCCCCAGAATCCAAAAAGATGCGCAGGGTCGGTGAATTGGCCTCGCTAAAATTACGCTTCAATTGGGAGAAAGAGAATTGGGTAATCTAAAAAAAAAAATTAAAAATTAAAAATAAGCAAAAGCCATAACTGCCAATCCAGGATAGAAATTCTGAACCGAGAATTCTAGTTTCTCCGGAACATTTTTCCCTGTCCCACACACTCCCTCCTCCCTGGGCTGAAATCCAAACCCATCTCACCATCTCTTTCCTCCACTCCCAGTTTTCTCCCTCCCTCTCCTCTGCCTGGGTTCAGTTCTCCAGCTCTGTCTGCAGACTGACAATAAAACCAATGGGTCTTATTGGGGGTTTTTGGCCTCCAGCGGGTGTTTGTGAATCCTCCCCGCCCACCTGCCAGGGTTTCCTTCTTTACCAGAGATCAGAGTCCTCATTGATGATTTTAGCCCAAACTAGAACCACATTAATTGGAAAACAAATATTTTCATGTAGGTTAGGAGCTCTACAAAGTGTTTCCAACCCCTCCGACCCATCTCCTGAACAGGTTGACACATTTATTTGTCTGACTAAAAGAATGATCTTTGATCGCACCGTGGTTAGCACTGCTGCCTCATGGCTCCAAGGACCCGTGTTCGATCCCATTTCTGGGTCACTGTCTGTGTGGAGTTTGCATATTCTCCCCATGTCTGTGTGCGTCTCACATCCACAACCCAAAGATGTGCAGGGTAGGTGGTTTGGCCACACTAAATTGCACCTTAATGGAAAAAAATAATTGGTCACTCGAAATTTATTTAAAAAAAGGATTGTCTCATTCCTAATGTTCACAATTAAAGGGATGGGTTCCCCAGCAGATGGCTGACATTTCAGGGGAAAGTAAATTGATAATGGACAGAGATATGTCTCGTGTTGTTATATGGTACAGATTAGATATATTATTTATCGTTCTGTAATAAAGTAAACATATTATTATTTCTCTTCTTGTAATATAAGAATATAGCTACGTTGTAGATTTCCAGTCATCTCTTCCCTCAGAGGGTTGTTAGTCTTTGGATTTCTCTTCCACAGGGACCAGTTGTATCTGGGGGCCATTGAATATATTGAAGCACAAGTTGGACAGATATTTTATTGACATTGGAGTTCAGGGTTATGGGGAACAGGTAGGAAAATAGAGTGAAAGCTGAGATCATGGATTTCCTCACTCGAGGATGTGGTGAAGCTTTTGAATTCTCTATCCCAGAAGAATGTGGAGCCTCAGTCATCAGGTATGTTCAAGACAAATATTGACAGGTTTCTAGATATTGAAGATATCGAGGGATATGGGGATCGTGTGGGAAAATGGTGCTGAGGTAGATCGGCCAAGGATCTCATTGAATGGTTGAGCAGACTCGGTGGGCCGAATGGCCTACTCTTGCTCCTATTCTAATCTCTGTGTCCTGGTCAGGAAGCAGTGAGCTGAGCTTGGATCTGTCAATCAACATGAATCCGCACCTTCAGGAGAATTGGGAGGGTGAATATTAGATACAGCAGAGTTAGAATGGAGGGGGGATTGTGGAGATTTACAGTTTTTAGAGAACGAGAGAAAATTATGTTCCATAAGAACTAGAATTGTCCTGAATTTTAATAACAATGATCTTGATTGTCACAGGTAGGCATACATTGCAATGACGTTCCTGTGAATTTCTATCCTGTACTAACTGATGACTTTTGTGAATTTAAATGAATCAGCACCTTCAGGAGAATTGGGAGAGTGAACAGTAGATACAGCAGAGTGAGAATGGAGGGAGATTGTGTGGGATGGAGATTTACAGACTTTGGAGAACAAGATGATAGGAATGGACTTTCCAATTAAACACTAATTTGATGTCAATTATCCAAATGAAGTCACTGAGACAAAAAGGGTTACAGGAGGCACTATTTGTTCATGGAGATTTGTGTGTGAAGTTGGATCAAAGAAACAAAGGTGTTTGTGGAGAAACAGAGCTCTTGCCTCCTTTATTCTACAGCAACGGGCAGCACGGTAATTCAAGTGGGTAGCACTGTGGCTTCACAGCGCTAGGGTCCCAGGTTCGATTCCCCGCTGGGTCACTGTCTGTGCGGAGTCTGCACATTCTCCCCGTGTCTGTGTGAGTTTCCTCCGGGTGCTCCGGTTTCCTCCCACAGTCCAAAGACGTGCAGGTGAAGTGGATTGGCCATGATAAATTGCCCTGAATGACCAAAAAGGTTAGGAGGGGTTCTTCAGATGTGGGGATAAGATGGAAGTGAGGGCTTAAATGGGTTGGTGCAGACTCGATGGGCCGAATGGCCTCCTTCTTCACTGTATGTTCTATGTTCTAACTCAGAAGCTCGAACACAAGAGAGGAAATAATGTTCCATAGAAACTAGAATTGTGTTCTCCGAATTTCTATCCTGTGCCAACAATGATAACTTTTATAAATTGTTTTTAAAGGATATTGGAAGAGGAGGAATCGCAGACAGACGTCTCAAACATCACGTCAAACTCAAACGATTCCTTTTGATCTGAATATCATCGGCGAGTAGGAGAAATGTTTGTCCGATCTGTCGGCTTCAAAAGGTTTTAAACGTGAGTGTGACGGGAAAAGCACCGAGACCCACACAACACACACCCGAGTGAGAGTGTTCCAGCGAACTGACTGTGAAAAGAGCTTCAACTATGACACAGTCTGAGAAAACGTCACACCATTCACAGTGAGGAGCGACAGTGCACATGTTCTGTGTGTGGACAAGGCTTCCGCTGATTGTCCAATCTGGAGAGACACGGCGAGACCCAAAACATGGAGAAACCGTGGAAATGTGGGGACTGTGGGAAGGAATACAGATTCCCATCTGAGCTGGAGACTCATCGACGCAGTCACACTGGGGAGAGGCCATTCACCTGCTCTCAGTGTGGGCAGGGGTTCACTCGGTTATCGCACCTGCAGGCACACCAGCGAGTTCACACTGGGGAGAAACCATTCACCTGCTCTCAGTGTGGAAAAGGATTAATTGATTTATCCAGCCTGCAGTCACACCAGCGAGTTCACACTGGGGAGAAGCCGTTCACCTGCTCTCAGTGTGGGCAGAGATTCCGTGCTTTATCCAACCTGCGGAGACATCAGCGACTTCACACTGGGGAGAGGCCATTCACCTGCTCTCAGTGTGGGAAGGGATTCCATACTTTATCCAACCTGCAGTCACACCAGCGAGTTCACACTAGGGAGAGACCATTCACCTGTTCTCAGTGTGGGAAGGGATTTATTGATTCATCCACCCTGCGGAAACACCGGCGAGTTCACACTGGGGAGAGGCCATTCACCTGCTCTCAGTGTGGGAAGGGATTCATTGATTCATCTACCCTGAGGAGACATCAGCGAGTTCACACTACGGAGAGGCCATTCACCTGCTCTCAGTGTGGGAAGGGATTCAGTGATTCATTCACCCTGCAGACACATCAGCAAATTCACATTGGGGAGAGGCCATTCACCTGCTCTCAGTGTGGGAAGGGATTCAGTGATTTATCCACCATGCAGACACATCAGCGAATTCACACTGGGGAGAGGCCGTTCACCTGCTCTCAGTGTGGGAAAGGTTTTACTCAGTTATCCATCCTGCAGACACACCAGCGAGTTCACACTGGGGAGAGGCCATTCACCTGCTCTGAGTGTGGGAAGGGATTCCGGGATTTACCCAACCTGCGGATCCATCAGCGAGTTCACACTGGTGAGCGCCCGTTCATCTGCTCTAACTGTGGGAAGGGATTCACTCAGTCATCCAGTCTGCAGACACACCAGAGAGTTCACACTGGGGAGAAGCCATTCACCTGCTCTCAGTGTGGGCAGAGATTCCGAGCTTCATCCAACCTAAGGAACCATCTGCGAGTTCACACTGGAGAGAGGCCATTCACCTGCTGTCAGTGTGGGAACGCATTCAATGATTTATCCAGTCTGCAGACACACCAACTAATTCACACTGGGGAGAAGCCATTCACCTGCTCTCAGTGTGGGAAGGGATTTATTGATTCATCCATCCTGCAGAGACATCAGCGAGTTCACACTGGGGAGAAGCCATTCACCTGCTCCCTCTGTGGGAATGGATTCACACAATTATCCAGTCTGCAGACACACCAGCAAGTTCACACTGGGGAGAGGCCATTCACCTGCTCTTAGTGTGGGAAGGGATTACATAGAAACATAGAAATATAGGAGCAGGAACAGATCATTTGGCTCTTTGCGCCTGCTCTGCCATTCATTATGATAACGGCTTATCATTCATAGCCTAATTCCGCTTTCCCTTCCATATCTTTAATTAATTAATAAACTTGATTGTCACAAGTACACTTACATTGAAATGAAGTTACTGTGAAAAGCCCCTAGTCGCCACATTCCGGCGCCTGTTCAGGTACACAGAGGGAGAATCTCTGTCCTAAATGGTCTACCCCGTATCCTCAGACTGCGACCTCTGGTTCTGTACCCTCCCACCATCGGGAAAATCTTTCCTGCATCTACCCTGTTAAGTCCTGTTAGGATAATATAGGTTTCTATGAGATCCCCCATTCTTCTGAACTCCAGTGGATACAATCCTAACTGATTCAATCTCTCATACGTCAGTCCCACCATCCCAGGAATCAGTCTGGTAAACCTTCGCTGCACTTCCACCTGAGCAAGAACATCCTTCCTCAGATAAGGAGCCCAATACTGCTCACAATATTCCAGGTACGGCCTCACCAAGGCCCTGTGTAATAACAGCAAGATATTCCTGCTCCTGTATTTGAATCCGCTCGCAATGAAGGCTAGCACAGCATTTGCCTTATTTACCGCCTGCTGTAGCTGCATGCTTACCTTCAGCGACTGGTGTACAAGGATACCCAGGTCTCGTTGCACATTCCCCTCTCCTAATTTATGGCCGTTCAGATAATAGCCCGCCGTCTCGTTTTTGTTGTCAAAGTGGACAACCTCGCATTTCTACAAATTATACTGCATCTGCCATTCATTTGCCCACTTACCCAACTTGTCCAAATCACAATGAAGGATCTCTGCATCCTCCTCACAGCCCCCCCCCCCCCCCCCCCCCCCCACACACGCAAAGTGGTGTCATCTGCAAATTTGGAGATATTGGATTTTCCTCCCTCACCAAATCATTAATATATAGGGTGTTGCAGTGGTTAGCACTGTTGCCTCACTGTGCTGTGGACCAGTGTTTAATCCTGCCCCGGGTCACTGTCCGTGTGGATACAAGTGTCTCCGTGGTCTCACCCCCATAACCCAAAGAAGTGCAGGGTAGGTGAATTGGCCACGCTCAATTGCCCCTCAATTGGTAAAAAGGAATTGGGTACTTTAAATTTTTCTTAAAATCATAAATATATCTTGTGAATATCTCAGGTCCTAGCACCGATCCCTGTGGTATCCCACTAGTCACTGCCTTCCAGTTTGAAAAAGACCATTAATTCCTACTCTGTTTCCTGCCTGCCAACCAGTTTTCTATCCATATCAATTCACTACCCCTAATTCCAAGTGCTTTAATTTTACACATTAATCTCTTATGCGGGACTTTGGTCAAAAGCCATCTGAAAGTCCAAATATCACATCCACTGGCTGCCCCTCGTTAACTCTACCAGTTACACCCTTGAAGAATTCCAGTAGATTTGTCAAGCATGATTGTCCCTTCATAAATCCATGCTGACTCTGTCCGATCCTGCCACTCGTTTCTCAGTGCTTTGCTATGAAATCTATGAGAATGGATTCTAGAATTTTCCCCACTGCCGATGTCTGACTTGCTGGTCTATAATTTCCTGTTTTCTCTCTCTATCTCTTTTTAAATGGTGGAATTGCATAAGCCAATCTGCAGGAACTGTTCCAGAGTCTATAGAATCCTGGAAGATGACCACCGTTGCATCCACTATTTCTACACGACTTCCCTAAGTACTTCGGTTGCAGATTATCAGACCCTGGGGATTTACCACCCTTCAATCCCATCAATTTCACCAACACCATTTCTCTCCTAATATTGAGCTCCTTCAGTTCCTCCCTCTCACTAAATCCGGCGCTTCCCAACATTTCTGGTATCTGCTTTGTGAAGAAAGCAGCAAATTATGTATTTATTTTCCCACCCATTTCTTTATCGCCTCTGATACAATCAGCCTGATTTCCTGTTTTATGCCATTCCCAACATCACCACTGCAGTTTGGGGGTCTATATACGATGCCCACTAAGTTTTTTGCCCCTTGGTGTTTCTCAGCTCTACCCATACAGATTCCACATTGTTGGAGCTAATATCCTTCCTGACTATTACATTAATTTCCTCTTTAACCAGCACTGCCGCTCTACTGCCTTTTCCTTTTTGTCTGTCCTTCCTAAATACTGAATAGATTCAATTCCCATCCCTGGTCATCCTGCAGCCATGTCTCCATAATCCTGATGATCTCACTCCCGTTTACATCTATTTTCACAATTCACTCGGTATGCCATCTGCAGTCACACCAGGGAGTTCATACTGGGAAGAGGCCGTTCGCCTGCTCTCAATGTGCGATGGGATTTAGTAATTTATTGAACTTTCTGAGACAACAACATGTTCACAACAGATTACAGGGATTGGATTCTGCTGTTATTGTTTCTGTTCTCAATTACATCCAGGACTGCATTTTGTTCATTCTGTTGGTCAATGGGGATGGTCAGAGGGTTTCTTTCTGCTGGACTGGCTGGTCTCACGGCTTCGCCTCTAGTGGGCTGATTCTCTCTGAGCCTTCTTGCGAATATCTGGTTTCACATTTCACAAGGAGTGAAAGGGGTTTGGCGGTTAAAAGATGTTTCATTGCTATTTCTGTTTGGAAACCCCAAAAATCATGCCTCATTGCCATGAAGATGGGCTATGGTGGTTACATAATTCTTTTGTTTAATTTATCTTCATGCTTCTCACAGAAGAAAACAATCAGGGTATGAGGGGCAAGTTGTCTGAGGTGCACTGGGAAACTTCATTAAATAGTATGGTGGGAGACAGGCAATCAGTAATATTGAAGGAATTATTACAGATTTACACTGGGATCGGTTAGCTGAGTTGGCTGGATGGCTGGTTTGTGCTGAGTGACACCAACAGCACAGGTTAAATTCCCATACCGGCTGAGGTTAGCCATGGACTTTGTCAATATTTACGCTCCACATGATTCTCCACCCACCCCTCTACATCTCCCCATCAGCATATCCTCTATTCCTTTCTCCCTCTGTGTATGTCTCTAGCTTTACGTTCAATGGATTCATGCTGTTCACCTCAACCACTCGCTGTGGTAACGGGTTCCACATTCTCACCACTCGCTGGGGAAAGAGGTTTCCACTGAAATTCCTATTGGATTATTGAATCCCTTCATAATCTCAAAGACTTCCACCAGATCACCCATCAGCCTTTGCTTTTCCAGAAAAAAGCAGCTCCAGCCTTTCCTGAGTGTTAAATGCTCTCAGTTCTGTATATTATGAATCTTTGTTGCACCTTATCCAGTGCCTCTATTTCCTTTATCGAAATGGAGATCACCAATGTTGACAGAGCTCCCAGTGTAGTCTAACCATCGTTCTAAACAAGCTGAACATTTCCTCTGTGCTTTTCAATTCTATCCCTCTGCAATGGAACCCTATGTATGGGCTCCCCACTTTCGGAAAGATGTGATGTTCTTGGGGTGTAGAGGACATTAATGAGAATGGCACCAGAGATGAGGGACTCCAGTTAGTTGGAGTGACTGGAGCTGCTGAATTTCTCCCGAGATCACAGCATCTGGAGGGTGGGGAATGAGGCCATTCAGCCCTTTGAGACCGTGTTGGCTCTCTGTGGAGGAAGCCAGTCTGCCCATTGCCCCGTTCTATCCCCAAATCCCTGTGGGTTTATTTCTCTCCGTGCCTGTCCAATTTCCTATTGAAATCCTTCTGTCATCTCTGCATCTCCTACCCTCATAGGCAGTAGGTTCCAGATCGTTACCACTCGCTTTACATGTACACAAGGCTTCTCGAGCACTGAGAAGTCTATTTGGCCCATTTTTCCCATGCCAGCTCTTTGTACAGCAACCCATTTAATCCCAGAGTTGGACTATTTTGTTTTCTTTTTCAGAATGTACCAAATTCCCTTTTGGAAGTTACAGTCCAATGAGATTCCAGCACCTCATTGCAAATGGACAGTGCATGACAAATCACAACGATTCGCTGTGTTTTACAGCAAATAATTGTGCGTATGGTGTGTCTGGAGTTTCACAGTATTCAAAATGGTGCCAATGCTGTGGTTATTACACTAAATAAGACCCAATCTTTATCAATGATTTTGGTGAGGACACCGAGTGTAATATATCCTTGTTTGTGGACAATTAGAACAAATGTACATTTTTATAAAACCTCTCACTTCCACTGGACCACCTGAAGTGTTTTAAAGCCAATGGAGTACTTTTGAAATGTATTCACTGTTGTAATGTAGGAAGCTGTAAGTACGCATATGTAATCACATTTAGGTTTTAAATTGTTATTTTCATAGTGCATTCACTGTCATTAGTAATAAGGTCAAGGAAGCCCTTTTATGCCTCTAACATGTGGCTTCCTGCAGCCATTTCACCTGTACCGTTTCTGTATGAACTACGTATTGATTTCATAGCAATAAACAAGAATTAAATTCATGATTATTCAGTAGTTAACATTGATTATCATTAGTGAATTGGTGCATTAGGTAATTATATTGCAAAGACTAGATCTTTAATTTTAAAAATAACACAATCAACCAAAATGTTTCCAGAAACTGCAGAGCTATCAGAATTTGTTTGAAAAATAAATTACTTTTATAATTTTGAGAAGTTACAAGACACCATATTCTGCCAAGAATATGTGGGCTGGGCAGTGGAGTAATGGTATTGTTACTGGGCGAGTAATCCAGAGACCCAGGTTAATGCTCTGGGGATCTGGGATTGAATCTGCCTATGACAGATATTGAATTTGAATAAAATCTCAAATTAAAAGTCGATTTATGACATTGTTGATTGTTGTAAAAACCCATTTGGTTCATTAATGTCCTTTTGGAATCTGCTCTCCTTACGTGGCCTGGTCTACATGTGACTCCAGATCCACAGCAATGTTGTGGTTGGTTTGTAAGCCTCCTCTGAAATAGCCTCACAAGACACGCAGTTCAAGGGCAATTGGAATGAGCAGTAAATGCTGGTCCAGCCAGTGACTCCCACCTCCCATTAATGAATAATTCTTAAGAAGGCTCATTGTTCAATCTGAAGATTAGTAAGAAACTGTCTCTTTGATTGGATTTGATTTATTGTCACGTTTCCCGAGGTACAGTGAAAAGTATTGTTCTGCCTACAGTCCAGACAGATCGTTCCATACATGAAACAATCTAGGACATCCGATAAATACACAATGTAAATACATAGACACAGACACCGTGTGAAGCGTAAGTGACCTAGTGTATCTTGTATCAAATGTATCAATTAAAAATTGTATTAATTAGCTACCAATCTGTAACGTGATTAAATAAGTAGTGATCCTTAATTGAGTTACAATTAATTAAACAATAATGAATCAGTAGTTCTAGTAAAAGTCTGAGTTTTATTTGTTGTAAAAATATAAAAGCTTAATCGCTGTGTATATAAAGAATGTGCGATGAGGATAAATGTACCGGCAAGGGAGACCTTCCAACTCTGATTAGCCTCAATGTTTGAAACTGTTTGAATAAGGGGTTGTACAGAATCAGATAAAGGGATAGTATGACACTGTTCAATTGTATTCCTGTCAAAGGTAATGAGAGAAGGTGGTGTCAGTAATTAAAGATCCAATTAAATTGAACTGGTGCCCAATTAACCAATGGTCATGTTCCCACAGGCCCAACTCTGACATGAGGTAATGGTCACTTTGGGGGTAAAAGTCGAGGTTCCGAAGGTCTTCTTTGCTGGCCAAGTACTGAAGACTCTCGAGGCCGGGTTCCAAGGAAATTAGTGTCAAAGAAGGAGCCAGGGAGGGTTACGCTTCCACAGACTGATCACCTGCATGAAGTTGTAAACGTAAATGTCTTCAAGTCAGTCAGTAAAGCTTTTCTTTAAAAAAACTCCTTTTTAAATTTACTGTCCAGAATTCTGCCTTTGATTTAATTGGTTAATAAAGTCTTGTCCGAACCAAAGCAAATTTATTAATTGGGGATGTCTGAAATCAATTAAGGATCAAAAAGCATCAATCTTCAACTTAAAACATGCACTTCTGTAGCGCCTTTCATAACCCCAGCATGTCCCAAAGTGTCGTCACTGTTCTAGGAAATGCAGCAGCCAATTTCCACAAAGCAACATGGCACAAACAGCAATGTGGCAATGTGCAGATGATCTGATTTTGGTGATGTTGATTTTTTTAAAAATACATTTTGTTAAGGTTTTGTAATTTTATAATAATAAGTGAGAACAGTAAACAATGCAAATCCACATAAAACATCGTGCATAAATTATCTCCATCCCTAACAAGTCCCTCCTACCCTCAACAGAGAATAGCCTAACTATCCCCCTTTAAATTTTGTGCCTCTGCTGACAGTTAATTTTCTCTAAAGAAGTCGACAAATGGCTGCCACCTCCTGATGAACCCGAGCATTGACCCTCTGAGGGCAAACTTGATTTTTCAAGTCTGAGAAATCCAGCCATGCCGCTAACCCAGATCTCTGATTCCGGGGGCTTCGAGTCCCTCCACGCCAGCAATATCCGTCTCCGGGCTACCAGGGAGGCAAAGGCCAAGACATCAGCCTCTCTCGCCCCCTGGACTGCCGACACTCCAAAATCCGGCACCTCTGGGCTCAGCACCACCCGTGTTTTTAGGGCCGTGGACATGACATCTGTAAAACCCTGCCAGAATCCCCCAAGCTTCAGGCAGGCCCAGAACATATGGACATGACTAGCTGTCCCCCCCCCCCCCACACACACACCTCTCCTCTACCCCAAAAAACCTGCTCATCCAGGCCACCAGCATTTGTGCCCGGTGAACGGGGCAGCACGATGGCACAGTGGTTAGAATCGCTGCCTCACGGCGCCAAAGTCCCAGGTTCGATCCCGGCTCTGGGTCACTGTCCATGTGGAGTTTGCACATTCTGCCTGTGTTTGCGTGAGTTTCCCCCCCACAACCCCAAGATGTGGAGACTAGGTGGATTGGCCACGCTAACATGCCCTTTAATTGGAAAAAATAAATTGGGTACTCTACATTTTTTTTAAAATGTCTGCGCTGTGAACGATCATAAATTGTATCAGGCTGAGCCTGGCACATGATGAGGACGTATTGACTCTGCTCAAGGCATCCGCCCACAGACCTGCCTCTATCCCTCCCCAGAGCTCCTCTTCCCATTTGCCCCTTAGCTCCTCTATCTGAGTTTCCCTCGACTCCATGAGTTCTTTGTAGATATCCGATACCTTTCCCTCTCCCACCTCTCATACCGTTTAAAAGCCTTCTGACATTGGCCGTAAGTTGCCTGCCCTTCACAAACCCCGTCTGGTCTTCCCTTATCACCTCAGGGACACAGCCCTCTAGCCTTGAGGCCAATATTCTGGCCAACAGTTTGGCATCCACGTTCAATAGGGAGATTGACCTATATGACCCGCATAGCTCAGGGTCCATCACCCGCTTCAGGATCAAGGCCTGCGAGATTGTTGGGGCAAGGGCACCCTGCTCCCTTGCCTCATTAAATACCCTCACCAGCAGCGGGCCCAGCATCTCCGAGAACTTCTTATAAAATTCCACTGGGTAGCTGTCTGGTCCCAGGGCCTTACCCAATGCCTGGCCTCCAGCCCCTCTACTATTTCTTCAATTCCAATCAGGGCTCCCGACCCCTCCATCAGTCCTTCCTTCGGACTTCAACTCACCCAGAAACTGCCTCATCCCCTCTACCCCAGCTGGTGGTTCCGGCTCATATAACTTGCTATAAAACTCCTTAAACACCCCGTTCACCCCTGCTGGGTACAAGACCGCATTCCCACGTCTGACCTTCACTCTTCCTATCTCCCTGGCTGCCTCCCTTTTCCTCAGCTCATGCGCCAGTATCGTATTGGCCTTCTCACCACTCATATACCGCCCCCCTAGCCTTCCTCAGTTGCTCCACCGCCTTCCCTGGACAGCTCAAACTCCATGTCTAGCCTCTGCTGCTCCTTCAATAACCCCACCTCCGGGGCCTCCGAATATGTCCTGTCCACCTGGAGTATTTCCCCAACTACCCTGTCCCTCTCTGCTTGCTCCACCTTTTCCCTATGGGCCCGTATCGACATTAACTCCCCCCTAACCACTGCCTTCAGCGCTTCCCAAACCGTTGCTGCCGAGACACCCCCCGTGTCATTTATTTCCAAATAGTTCTGGATAGATTCCCTCACCCGCCCGCACACCCCCTCATCCGCTAACAGTCCCACACCCAACCTCCATTGCGGGCGCTGCCCTCTCTCCTTACTCACCCGTAAATCCACCCAATGTGGGGCATGGTCCGACAGAGCAATTGCCGAATATTCGGTATCAACCACCCCCGCCAGTAGAACCATGCTCAGAATAAAGAAGTCGATCCGGCAGTACGCTTTGTGCACATGGGAGAAAAAAAGAAAATTCCTTCACTCTTGGCCGTCCGAACCTCCACGGGTCTACCCCACCCACCCCCACAATTCACCTCCATTGGCCCGCCTTTGGGCATCCACTGTCCTCGACCTCCCCGTTTGTCTCTCAGCAACAGTTTCCCCTCTGTCAGCAGAGCAGCTCCCTCTTCCCCCCTCCGCCCCACTTTAGCAGCACAAGAATCCCAACCCCCCTGAACAAACTTACCACCTGCTCACCACCCGCTCCCCCACTGCACTTCCGTGATTTAGCCCACCTAGCCTGGTAACCCACCCATGGCGCCAGACATCCTACCCCATCCCCCCCCCCGCTCGAACATACATATTCAAAACATCACAGTCCCCAATCAACACACAGTAGAAAAAATCCCTCCACCATCTACCTACTGAAATAAAGTTAACTTTACAAATCTAAGCAACGGCCTAAAAAACTGTTACACAGAGAGCACTGCATATACAGATCAAAACTAAGGAAACGTTAACAGAATCGATACCGCAATACCTTCCCCCAAGGTTCAATGCCCTCAAACTCCTGCCAGCCTTTTGTCTTTGATAAAGTCCATCGCTTCGTCCGGCGATTCAAGGTAAAGTTCTTGGCCCTCAAACGTGACCCACAGACGCATTGGGTAACAACCCAAACTTCACACCCTGCTCGAAGAGGGCCAATTTTACCCTATTGAATCCAGCTCGTCTTTTGGCCAGTTTCACGCCCAGGTCCTGGTAGATGCGCAGCTCACAGTTCTCCCACTTGCAGCTCAGTGTCTGCTTCGCCCACCGCAAAATCCGCTCCTTACCCAGGAAGCGATGCATTCGCACCCGGATCACCCTCAGAGGTTCATATCACTCGCGGCTTCCTCGCAAGCGCTCTATCTACTTCCAAGGGTCGAGAAAACGCTCCATCTCCCATCAGCTTTTCCAGCATATTTGTCACACATGCCCTTGCGTCCGACCCTTCACTGCCCTCCAGGAGGCCAACAATCCTCAGGTTCTGTCTCAGGGACCTGTTCTCCAGGTCCTCCTGCAACTTTTCCTGGTGGTCCCTCATCAGCCCCACCTCCACCTCCAAAGCGGTTAAATGGTCCTCGTGCTCAGCCACCTTCTGGATCGCCGGTCTATGGGCTTCCAGCCCGTTCCACCCAATCAATCCTTGCCTTAATTAGGTTGCCTTCATTTGCTTGGTGAAGCTCTCATGAATGAACTCCACCCGCAGTAACATTGACCACTGTGTCACCAAACCGGGATCCTGCGCCTCTGCCATGCTTTCCCGCGCTGCAGGTTCTACAGTCAGCTTCGCTGCTCAACTAATTCTTCTTTTACGACTGTTTCTGGTCCACGGCTCCACATACTAGTGGGGGATTTCTCCTCACTGTCTCACTCTCCACCGATGTTTCTAATAGAATTCCGAAAAAAATTGGGAGAATAGGTTCAAAATGTCCGTCACAAGCGGGAGCTCCCAAATGCGCGACCTCCTACTCCATGGCCGCCACCAGAAGTCAAAAGGATGAAATTTAGCGACAGTTTGGTCCGGTGGGCTCGTGGAAGGGCGGGAAGCAGCAGAGGCAGCTGATCGGATTGACTCAATCTCAGTCACAAAGAAGCTCCACAAGCTCCTCACACTTCTTGTTGGAGGTGAGGATGGAAGAGACAGGAGAGAGCGAGAGAACTTCAAAAGGAACTAACTTGTGTCAGAGATATTAGAAAGTTTCAACACTGCGTATTTAACATAATTCTAATTTATTTAACTTTCAGCCAGAATATTAGCCCCTGTAAATGGGCCGGACTTTGTCATCAGCAGAAAGAGACCCAAATGAACATGGTTCAGTCCTGAATGTGAGTTCACAGCAAAATCCAATCACTGTGGTTACTTGTGGCCTCGTTGGTGTTTCAGCAGGTGGGATGAAGTGGTGAATCCCTTCCCACACTGGGAGCAGGTGAATGGCCTCTCCCCAGTGTGAACTCGTTGATGTGCAGTGAGGTAAGATGATTGTCTGAACCCAGTCCCGCAGTGAGAGCACCTGAATGGTCTCTCGTCAGTGTGAACACGTTGATGACTCATCAATTCCCAAGAACTATTATAGCTCTTCCCACAGTCTGGACATTGAAACGGTCTCTAATCAGTGTGAACTCGCTGGTGACTCAGCAGGTTGGATGACTGAGTGAATCCCTTCCCACACGTGGAGCAGGTGAATGGTCTCTCCCCAGTGTGAACTCGCTGGTGACTCAGCAGGTTGGATGACTGAGTGAATCCCTTCCCACACGTGGAGCAGGTGAATGGTCTCTCCCCAGTGTGAACTCGCTGGTGACGCAACAGGTTGGATGATTGAGTGAATCCCTTCCCACACGTGGAGCAGGTGAACGGTCTCTCCCCAGTGTGAACACGCTGGTGACTCAGCAGTTTGGATGACTTAGCGAATCCCTTCCCACACGTGGAGCAGGTGAACGGTCTCTCCCCAGTGTGAACACGCTGGTGACTCAGCAGGTTGGATGACTTAGCGAATCCCTTCCCACACGTGGAGCAGGTGAATGGCCTCTCCCCTGTGTGAACTCGCTGGTGACTCAGCAGGTTGGATGACTTAGCGAATCCCTTCCCACACGTGGAGCAGGTGAATGGTCTCTCCCCAGTGTGAACACGTCGATGAGTTTCCAGCTTGGATGGGTAAGTGAATCCTTTCCCACAGTCCGCACATTTCCACGGTTTCTCCTCAGTGCGGCTGCATTTCTGTCTCATGGGGCCTGATGATGTGTACGGTTTCTCCCCAGTGTGAATTCGCTGGTGTTTCCGCAGTGTGGATGACTGAGTGAATCTCTTCCCACACGTGGAGCAGGTGAATGGTCTCTCCCCAGTGTGAACTCGCTGGTGTTGCCGCAGTGTGGATGATTCAGTGAATCCCTTCCCACACGTGGAGCAGGTGAACGGTCTCTCCCCACTGTGAACTCGCTGGTGTCTCAGCAGGTTGGCTGACTGAGTGAATCCCTTCCCACACGTGGAGCAGGTGAACGGTCTCTCCCCAGTGTGAACACGCTGGTGTTTCCGCAGTTGGGATGATTCAGTGAATCCCTTCCCACACGTGGAGCAGGTGAACGGTCTCTCCCCAGTGTGAATTTGCTGGTGTTTCCGCAGTGTGGATGATTCAGTGAATCCCTTCCCACACGTGGAGCAGGTGAACGGTCTCTCCCCAGTGTGAACTCGCTGGTGACTCAGCAGGTGGGATGACTCACAGTGGAGCAGGTGAATGGTCTCTCCCCAGTGTGAACACGCTGGTGACTCAGCAGGTTGGATGACTCAGTGAATCCCTTCCCACACTGGGAACAGGTGAATGGTCTCTCACCAGTGTGAACTCGCTGGTGTTTCCGCAGTGTGGATGACCGAGTGAATCCCTTCCCACACGTGGAGCAGGTGAACGGTCTCTCCCCAGTGTGAACTCGCTGGTGACTCAGCAGGTTGGATGACTCAGTGAATCCCTTCCCACACTTGATGCAGGTGAACGGTCTCTCCCCAGTGTGAACACGCTGGTGTTTCCGCAGGGTGGATGAATGAGTGAATCCCTTCCCACAGGTGGAGCAGGTGAATGGCCTCTCCCCAGTGTGAACTCGCTGGTGACTGAGCAGTTTGGATGACTTAGCGAATCCCTTCCCACAGGTGGAGCAGGTGAATGGTCTCTCCCCAGTGTGAACTCGCTGGTGACTGAGCAGTTTGGATGACTTAGCGAATCCCTTCCCACACGTGGAGCAGGTGAATGGCCTCTCCCCTGTGTGAACTCGCTGGTGACTCAGCAGGTTGGATGACTTAGCGAATCCCTTCCCACACGTGGAGCAGGTGAATGGCCTCTCCCCTGTGTGAACTCGCTGGTGACTCAGCAGGTTGGATGACTTAGCGAATCCCTTCCCACACGTGGAGCAGGTGAATGGTCTCTCCCCAGTGTGAACACGTCGATGAGTTTCCAGCTTGGATGGGTAAGTGAATCCTTTCCCACAGTCCGCACATTTCCACGGTTTCTCCTCAGTGCGGCTGCATTTCTGTCTCATGGGGCCTGATGATGTGTACGGTTTCTCCCCACTGTGAACGATGCTTTTTCCTTCCATGTTCAAAATCCGGTGATATTCCGGATATGATAAATTGAGGACCCTGTCAGACCCTGATGTGATGCTTGGTTTGAGTTTCCGGACTTTGAAGCCTCCCCTTCGAACACCCTGTGAAATTGATTGAAAACAGAAAATAGGGAGTGAGTGAGAACCCACAAAAACACAAAGGCAGGTTGTGAAATTGAGCTGAATGATTCTGGTCATTTGTGGGGCCGGCTCTCGGACAAAGTGACCATGAAAACTGCTGGATTGTTATAAAAACCCAACTGGCCTCTTTGGGAGGAGAAAGAGGTGAAGAGGGATTTTGTACATCTACAAGTCATATTAAAGAGAATAGATGGCAAAGCAAATTCGATCTTGAGCTTCATAAACAATAACCGAAGAGATAATGCTGGAACATCTCAGCACGTCTGGCAGCATCTGTAGGGAGAGAAAAGATCTCATGTTGAGTCCAGATGGTCCTTTGTTAGCTCTTTTCTCTCCCTACAGATGCTGCCAGACCTGCTGAGATGTTCCAGCATTTTCTCTTTGGCTTCAGATTCCAGCATCCGCAGTAATTTGCTTTTATTCATAAACAGTAATATTGATCCCAAAACTATGCTTCTGGTGGCACGATTATTAGCACTGCTGCCTCACAGCGCGAGGGACCCGGGTTCAATTTCGGCCTTGGTGACTGTGTGTGTGGAGTTTGCACTTTCTCCCCATGTCTGCGTGGGTTTCCACCCGGTGCTCAGGTTTCCTCTAACAGTCCAAAGAAGGGAAAGTTAGGTGGATTGACCTTGATAAATTGTCCCTTAGTGTCCAGGGATGTGCGGGTCTGGTGGGGCTATGAGGTTACAGGGACAGGGTAGGGTGTGGGCCTAGACAGGGTGCCCTTTCCGAGAATCACTGCAGACTCGGTGGGCCGAATGGCCTCCTTCTGCACTGTAGGAATTCTATGGCTCCAATTCCGTTCTATGAATCTTTATAAAGCTCTGGTCACCACTCTTCAGGAAGAATGTGAAGGTTCTTGGAGAAGGTGCAGAGGAGATTTACCAGAATGGTTCCAGCAAAGGAGGTTGAGGGGAGATTTGATTCAGGGACACAAGATTATGGCTGATTTCCATCAGGTGGACAGAGAAACTCTGTTTCCATTCACTGATCGTACAAGCAGTCAGGACACAGATTTAAAGTTTTGGGTAAAACCTGCATTGAACGATACAAGATCCTGAGGGCTTTTGACAGGGTGGATGTGGAGAGGATGTTTCCTCTTGTGGGAGAATCTAGAACAAGGCGTCACTGGTGCAAAATAAGGGGTCACCCATTTCAGATGGAGATGAAGGTATTTTTTTCTCTTGAGGGTTGTAAGACAGGAGGTGGCACAGTGGTTAGCACTGCTGCCTCACAGCACCAGGGACCCAGGTTCAATTCCGGCCCTGGGTGACTGTGTGGAGTTTGCACGTTCTCCCTGTGTCTGTGTGAGTTTCCTCCGGGTGCTCCGGATTCCTCACAGAGTTCAAAGATGTGCAGGTTAGGTGGATCGGCCGGGTTAGGTGGATCGGCCAGGTTAGGTGGATCGGCCAGGTTAGGTGGATCGGCCAGGTTAGGTGGATCGGCCGGGTTAAGTGGATTGGCCGGGTTAGGTGGATCGGCCAGGTTAGGTGGATTGGCCGGGTTAGGTGGATTTGGCCTTTCTAAATTGCCACTTCATCTCCAAGGACGTGGATGTTAGGTGGGGTTATGAGGATGGAGTGGGCATGGATGGGGTGGGCCTGGGTGGGGTGCTCTTTCAGAGGGTTGGTGCAGACCTGATGGGCCGAATGGGCTCCTTCTGCACTGTCGGGATTCTATGACTTTGGAACTTCCGTCCTGAAAATGCAGTGGAAGCAGATTCCATTAATATTTTTTTTTTTTTAAATTTAAAGTGCCCAATTCATTTATTAACAATTAAGGGGCAATTTAGCGTCACCAACCCGCCTACTCTGTACATCTTTGGGTTGTGGGGGATGAAACCTGCACAACTACAGGGTTAATGTGCAAACTCCACACAGAGACCCAGAGCCTTGATCGAACCTTGAACCTCGGCGCCGTGAGGCAGCAGTGCTAACCACTGCACCACCGTGCTGCCCTGTCTTTGAATATTTTTAAGGCAGCGATGGATAGATTTTTGATAAGCAAGAGGGTGAAAGATTATCGGGGTCGGCAGGAATGTGGAGTTGAGGTTAAAATTTTTGAATGATGGAGCCGGCTCGAGGGACCGACTCCTAGTTTGTGTGTAAGGAGCAGGCTCGAGGGACCGACTCCTAGTTTGTGTGTAAGGAGCAGGCTCGAGGGACCGACTCCTAGTTTGTGTGTAAGGAGCAGGCTCGAGAGGCCGACTCCTAGTTTGTGTGTAAGGAGCAGGCTCGAGTGGCCGACTCCTAGTTTGTATGTAAGGGGCAGGCTTGAGGGGCCGACTCCTAGTTTGTATGTAAGGAGCAGGCTCGAGGGGCCGACTCCTAGTTTGTGTGTAAGGAGCAGGCTCGAGGGGCCGACTCCTAGTTTGTGTGTAAGGGGCAGGCTCGAGGGACCGACTCCTAGTTTGTATGTAAGGGGCAGGCTCGAGGGGCCGACTCGTAGTTTGTGTGTAGGAGCAGGCTTGAGGGGCCGACTCCTAGTTTGTACGTAAGGAGCAGACTCGAGGGGCCGACGCCTAGTTTGTGTGTAAGGGGCAGGCTCGAGGGGCCGACTCCTAGTTTGTGTGTAAGGAGCAGACTCGAGGGGCCGACTCCCAGTTTGTATGTAAGGAGCAGGCTTGAGGGGCCGACTCCTAGTTTGTGTGTAAGGAGCAGGCTCGAGGGGCCGACTACTAGTTTGTGTGTAAGGAGCAGGCTCGAGGGGCCGACTCCTAGTTTGTGTGTAAGGAGCAGGCTCGAGGGGCCAACTATTTTTTTCAGAGATCCAAAAATCTTTTTTACTGTTCTAATGATTTTACAGAGGCCCCGGCATGAATCTCACCAAGGCAGAAGGTAACATTTTAATTCATTGGAAGTCTACTGATGACCACGATGGCATGCGCTGCGAGCCTGGACCGGATGCCAACTCTCCCGGATTGACTGACTGGACACTCCAGAGTTTTATTTTATGATTTGTGGGAGTCACTGGCTGGGCCAACATTTATTGCCCATTCCTAATTTCCCTTAAACTGAGTGGCTATCCCAGCCAATTGTTGATTGTTATAATGACCCATCAGGTTCACTCATGTCCTTCAGTGAAGGAAATCTTCTATCCTTACCTGGTCTGGCCTTCATGTGATTCCAGATCCAGTCAGCTGGTTGACCCTTGAAATGCTCTGACATGCCCTCAGTTCAAGGGCAATTAGGGCTGGGCAGTGAATGCTGGCCCAGCCAGCGACACCCACATCCCGAGAATGAACAGAAAAGAAAATCTGCCGTTCTTAATTGGTCTGGCCGACATAAACATAGCGTGCAGAAGGAGGCCATTCGGCCCATCGAGTCTGCACCGAACCACTTAAGCCCTCATTTCTCATCTCTATCCCCGTAACCCAATAACCCCTCCTAACCTTTTTGGATAATAAGGGCAATTTAGCATGGCCAATCCACCTAACATGCACATCTTTGGACAGGAGGAAGAAACCGGAGCACCCAGAGGAAACCCACGTAGACATGGGGAGAACGTGCAGACCCAGCGGGGAATCGAACCTCGGACTCTGGTGCTGTGAAGCCACAGTGCTATCGACTTATGCTACCCAATCCATTCTTTTATCTCCACTCGACCCAACTATCCTAACGCACCCTCAGATGACCTCCCACATTCAACCTCCCTGTAATATTGAGTTAATCCAGTGGCTCAGTGACCTATAAAATTTCCTGTTTAAGAAGCACCTTTTCCTCCAGGGTTGTGTGTCCCTATCTCTGTCATCTCATCCAGCCACCGAGATGTTTGCTCTCATCTAATTCTGGACTCAGAATGAGATAGACAATTGCAAATCAGGAAGCGAATCAAGGGAATTATGGGAATAAGACGAGAAAGTGGAATTGAGGATATCAGATCAGCCACCATTTCATGGAATGGCAGGGCAGACTCGATGGGCCGAATGTCCTACTTTGCTCTATATCTTACATGTTATGGTCATGAGCATTCTCAACATTTTTTGCTTTTTAAAAAATGAATTTAGAGTACCCAATTCATTTTTTCCAATTAAGGGGAATTTAGCGTGGCCAATCCACCAAAGATGGGTTGTGGGGGCGAAACCCATGCAAACACGGGGAGAATGTGCAAACTCTACACGGACAGTGACCCAGAGTCGGGATCGTACCTGGGAGGTATGTGCTGTGAGGCAGCAGGGCTAACCCACTGGGCCACAATGCTGTATTTAGCATTTGCAATATTAATCACTATGACTGGTGTCTGTTTTTTCAGTTGCTTGAGAGCCAAGCTGTGGAATTCTTCCTTAAACCTCTCCTGCTCACTCCTTCACTTTCCTATTTTCAGAATCTCCTTAAAACCTACCTTGCAGACAAGCTTTTGTCCACCTGCTCTGATATTCCACTGTGTGGCTCAGTGACAAATGTTGCTGAGAATTGAGCGACACCTCGATGCCTCATAACAAAAATGCATCAAATTGGGGCATGTTTCTCGTTTTCAAATCCTCGACATGTTGCATAATTACTCTCGGTGGCTGAGGATGCACCAGGATGTCCATCACCATCTGAATCAGTGTGGCCTCTGCGTCCACCTGAATCCAGCTCTGAGAACAGAAAGGTCGCAAACTCACCCCTGACCACCGGAAGCCTGAGGCCCCGCCCACACTATTGCGTCACATAACGGCGCATGCGCTTCACTCCCCACTGATCCAAGGTGGCGGCCGGTCACCTGGGCCTGCCCCTGGGGAAAAGCCTGGGTGTTACAAATCCGGGGCCTCCAGGTTCCTATTGAGGTTGTGAGACCTGCACTGGGTGTTTATGAAGCTTCCGCTGCCTCCCCACCCCCACTCCCGGCTCCACTCCTCCCTCCGGCCCACCGACTCTCACCCGTTCAGAAAAGCGTCTCCCGCACGCACAGGGCCCCAGCAAAGTGACACTGCGCATGCTCCACATACAGCCCAGCATTGCGCCTGCGCGGTTGGCTCCTGTGGAGTGAATAGGGCACTTGCACATACAAAGGGAATACTGGGTAATTACAGCGCCATTGAACCATGACACTGCAGTGAAAATAAATTTGTTACCCAATTGAGATCAATTGCTTTTCAAAAAAAATCACACCCATTTTTGTGAATAGGTGCTCGCTATATACATTTTTCCAATTAAAGGGCAACTTAACGTAGCCAATCGAGTTAACCTACATATATTCTTGGGATGTGGGGGTAAGACCCATGCAGACACTGGGAGAATGTGACCCGGGGCCAGGATTGAACCCAGGATCTGGGAACCATGAGGCAGCAGTACTAACTACTGCACCACCGTTCCGTCCCGGTACTCTCTTATATTTCATTTCTGGGAATAAGGAGAGATTTTTAAGCATTTCCAACCTTGTTTTCAGCTCCCCGGATTCTATTTGGACTGGGTTCTGTCTCGGAATCATTGCTTTCCCTCTCTTTTTCTCTCTATTCCCCTCTCTTTTTCTCTCTATTCCCTGATATTGACTGTTCATTCCATTATCGATGGAAATAATTTGGCCCTTCACCCCTGTGCTTGCTGATGATACGACCATAGTGGGCCGGATCTCAAATGACGATGAGTACAGAAGGGAGATCTAGAGTCTAGAGGAGTGGTGCAGCTGCAACAATCTCTCCCTCAATGCCAGCAAAATGAAAGAGCTGGTCATTGACTTTAGGAAGCAAAGTACTGTACACACCCCTGTCAGCATCAACGGGCCGAGGTGGAGATGGTTAGCAGTTCCAAATTCCTAGGGTACACATCTCCAAAAATCTGTCCTGGTCTGCCCACGTAGACGCTACCACCAAGAAATCACAACAGCGCCTATACTTCCTCCCGAAACTATGGAAATTCAGCATGTCCACATTAACTCCTACCAGGTTTTACCCGATGCCGGTGTTTATGTAGTTACATTGTGTACCTTGTATTGCCCTATTATGTATTTTCTTTTACTTCCTTTTCTTTTCATGTACTTAATCATCTGTTGAGCAGCTCGCAGAAAAATACATTTCACTGTACGTTGGTACACATGACAATAAACAAAATCCAATCCAATCTTTGGATATTCAATCAAATTATTTACACCAGGTGGCACTGTCAGAACAATATCTATCTGATATATCAGGAAATGAAATGAAATGAAAAATGAAGTGAAAATCGCTTATTGTCACGAGTAGGCTTCAAATGAAGTTACTGTGAAAAGCCCCGAGTCACCACATTCTGGCGCCTGTTCAGGAAGGCTAGTACAGGAATCGAACCATGCTGCTGGCCTGCTTTCAAAGCCAGCGATTTAGCCCTGTGCTAAACAGCCCCAGGATGTGAACAGGATGTGAAGATGCCGGCATTGTACTGGGGTGGGCACAGTAAGAAGTCTTACAACACCAGGTTAAAGTCCAACAGTTTAGTTTCGAATCACCATCTTTCAGAGCGCAACTCCTTCATCAGGGAAAAAGGTGAATGGAGAAGGTCTTTCCAACATATCAGAACTAAGATCTGCAGTCCTGCCATATCCAATCATGAATTGTGGTGAAATTAAACAACTCACTGGAGGAGGAGGCTTCACAATATCCCCATCCTCCATGATGGAGGAGCTCAGCACATTTGTGAAAAAGACAAGGCTGAAATATTCACAATAATCTTCAACAAGAAGTGTCGAGTGGGTGACCCAGCTTGGTCTCCTCCAGAGGTCCCCAACATCACAGATGCCAGTCTTCAGCCAATTTGATTCACATCACGTGATATCAATAAATGGCTGAAGGCAGTGAATACTGCAAAGACATTGGGCGAGATTCTCCCATCGGGAAACTAAGTCCCAACGGCAGAGTGAAAACCAGAGTGTTTCACTCCGACATCGGAGGCCGCTTCTCGCCCCCTATTCTCCCACCCCCGGGGGGCTCGGAGCGCCGCCGCATCATTTACACAGGCCGGTCATTGGTGCAGTGTAAAAGCGGCGCCGCATAAATTATGCAGCCGTCACCTGCGCATGCGCTGGTTGGCCAGCGCCAACCCACGCATGCGCGGTTGCCGTCCTCCCCTCGGGTGACCCGCAAGAAATGTCGGATTGATCTTGTGGGGTGGGGGAGGAAAGGAGGTCCTCCTTCAGAGGGGCCGGCCCGCCGATCGGTGGGCACCGATCGCGGTCCAGACCCCTTTTGAGCCCACCCCCGGTGCTGCATCTCCCCCCACTGTTCCCGCCGGCAGCAAACAGGTGTGGACAGCGCCAGTGGGAACCCGTCATATTGGGCCTGCCGCTCGGCCCAACCGGGCTGGAGAATCGCCGCTTGCTCATTACAAACGGCGAGCTGCGATTCTCCCAGCAGCCAGCCGTAAATCGCGCCACGCCGGTTTGGGGGGCTGGGAGAATCATGTGCGGGTGCCGGGGTGGGACTCACGTGGCACCCCCGCGATTCCCCTACCCTGCGTGGGGGGAGGGGGGGGGGAGAATTCCGCCTATTATTCTGGCAATAGTATTAAAGACTTGTACCATACTCCTAGCCAAGCTGTTCTAGTACAGCTAGAACACTGACATCTACCCGGCAACTGGAGGATAGCCCAGTGGTTAGCACTGTTGCTTCACAATGTCAGGGTCCCAGGTTTGATTCCCGCTTGCGGCACTGTCTGTGTGGAGTCTGTAGGTGCTCCCGTATCTGCGTGGATTTCCTCCGGGAGCTCCAGTTTTCTCCCACAAGTCCTGAAAGATGTGCTGTTAGGTAATTTTGCATTTCTGAATTCTTCATCTGTGCACCCGAACAGGCTCTGGAATGTGGCGGCTCGGGGTTTTTCAAAGTAACTTCATTGTAATATTAATGTAAGCCTAAGTTGGTATGAAGTGTGTAGTGAGGAGTGATGACTGAATGAATTTTTTTACCACAGATGGAACAGGTGAATGGCCTCTCTCCAGTGTGAGCTTGCCTGTGTGTCCGAAGATCAGATGAATTTGTGAAACCTTTCCCACAAATAGACCAGGTCTACGGTCTTTCCCCAGTGTGAAGTCGCTTGTGTATCAGCAGGTGTGATATGCGATCTGGAGGAGCATGCTCCACACTCCAAACACACTCAGAGCAGATAAATGGTCTCTCCCCTATGTGAACTCGCTGGTGTGTCAGAAAATCAGATGAATTAGTGAATCCCTTCCCACATACAGAGCAGGTGAACTGTCTTTCGCCAGTGTGATTGTGTTGATGAATTTGCAGTGTGAATGGATAACTGAATACCTTCCCACAGTCCCTACATTTCCACGGTTTATCCATGCTGCAGGTGTCTCTCCAGTTTGGATGATCACCTTGATTCTTGTTTACACACAGATCACCTGCATGGTGTCTCCCCACTGTAAATGGTGCAATGTTTGTTTCAGGCTGTGTAACTGGTTAAAGCTCTTTCCACAGTCAGTTCACTGGGACACTCTCACTTGGTCTGTATGTATCTCGGTGCTTTTCCATTCACATTAATGTTTAAGATCCCTTCCCACAGACAGAACAAACATTCTCCTTCCACATTCAAAGGCTGATGATAGTCAGGTCCTGGTGTCAGATTTCCTGTCTGCAAATTACACAGAATATACAGAACATTGATAGATCTACCATGCGGTTTTAGCAGCACTTTGCGATTACTAGAACTCGGTAGAAATTTAAGTTAAAACTTCTCAGGTGCAAATAAGAATTGTTTAATTTGTCTTCTATTGATTACAATTGAGAGTCATTTAAAAGGCAACTTGTAGACAATTGAAACTTTCAAAGAATCACATAAATGATTTTCTTGCTTAGGCAAACAGCTGGCAATAATTTCAAAAGTCAAGTCAAGTGAAATATGAAAGACAGCGAATAGTTAAGTCAAAGAATAGATTGAGTCCGGAAAGAGAGAGAGAGTAATCCAGCTAAAAATGGCCGAACAAAACTTCACAGTTATACTGCATCATATCTGTCTTTAGCCATCTAATTAAACCCTAATGTAATCCTAATTGGTTTAGGTTAACATCAAATAAATTTGATTCGAGGGTTAGTTGTCACTCATTTAATAGAAAACATTCTTATCTGTATTGGCTGTTAGCCACCTCGTTGTCATGGAGCTTCCCCTTGCCCTTGGAGAAATGTATTCATTAAAGCACATGCTTTATCAGAAACTATGTATTTAAAGTTGTGTTTGAACAATGGCATGCTATCTTGTAAGCTGTATGTTTTAAAATGAATTGTGCTGAATGTGTGTTTTGCTATGAGTGAGTTTAAAAATGGTATTTAATTCTAGGGTATAATGCTCACTTTTACCCATCATAGATTATCAGGTGCACTAGAAAATAGCTGGCTTCTACAATTCGGCCCTTTGATAGTTTGAAAGGATAAGTGAGATATTATCACAATAAGATAAATGTGATAGGATAAGTAAAAGCGCAAAGATTAACTCATTGTCATTGCAGTTTTAAGCATCGCATCAGGCATTTCAGCAATAATCATTATAATTCTCAAGAATAACAATTAATAAATTAATCAAATTTGATACGACTGATTTAGTATTAATAAATTGTACAATATGTTAATATAGTCAAATAATAATTTCCGTGTACAAATAAAATGATTATACAGTAAAATGTTGAGTATATGCTTTAGTAATAATGGTAAAATTATCAAAGTTGATAATGTGATTTAGTAATAAATTATTAATAATAATTCACTAATAAATGAATAATAATGCAGTAAATAATACTTCAGCAAAACCTTCCATTTTGATGTTATTGGCTAGTGGTGTATTTGAATAAATATGAACCATGTGGATTGGTGGGGCACTATGGGTAGGCATGCATTAGCTAAAGTATCTGATCAGCAGCATTAGTAAGTAAATGATAAGTCCAAATATGCAAAATAGGAAAAGTCCCTAAATGATGTTAATTCCTGTGCTACCCAACCAATTGGAAAGTCAACCCCAACAAGTGTAATCAAAGGGTTGGTCAAGTTTTTTAAAAACTTTGTATTGGATGTGAATTGCTAGGTCTTTGACATCTTCTGGATTATACACAAAAGCTTGTTGAAAGGGTTAATTTTCCTGCAGAGACAAAAAGGGCGGACAGTGGGTGGATAAATTGGAATGATGCCATTTGCATCTCTAAACGTTTTCATATATGTCACTCAAATGGACTGGGAGTAAAAGTTGGATTGCTGCCAAATTCCCGTTATCAAATGTTCTAGACTGATGTGTTCTTTTGGAATATAGATTTGCTTTTAATCAGAGTTTTGTTTTTAACAAAACAACTTCCTCATTGTCTGAAGTTTTAATTTCCAGGCTAATTTTAAACATTTATTTTAAAATATCAAATACAATAACATATTGAATATATGACTGAACCAATCTTGCGCTGAATCTTGGTTTTCTGCAGATGAATTCATCAATTCTGTTAAAGGAGGCACAACTAACAAGATATGTTAATTTCTTAATTTTGTTTTATAAATTTAGATTACCCAATTATTTTTTCCAATTAAGAGGCAATTTTAGTGAGGCCAATCCACGTAATCTGCACATTTTTGGGTTGTGGAGGCGAAACCCACGCAGACACGGGGAGAATGTGCAAACTCCACACAGACAGTGACCCAGAGCCGGGATCGAACCTGGGACCTCAGCGCTGTGAGGCAGTTGTGCTAACCACTAGGCCACCGTGCTGCCCTTAATTTCTTAAAATTAATAAAGCAACATTCAAAATAATGACAGTTTTCTCAAGTGACAGTTCCTGGTAACTTTTTAGCGATACGTGACTTATCCCATATCCCTGTAGCCAGGAGGCGGGCCTTCATCGTAAGAGTCCAGTGTGTAATCCTGAAATCGGAAACTCGCTAAATCAGGGGTGGGCAAACTTTTGCATGCAAGGGCCACATTCAGAAATTCACAATTTTAAAGGGCCGCATAGTATATTAAGTAAAATAATTACTTCACCCGGTTATGATTCTGGGCGCCTCATATAGAACATAGAACAGTACAGCACAGAACAGGCCCTTCGCCCCTCGATGTTGTGCCGAGCAATGATCACCCTACTCAAGGTCAACGTATCCACCCTATACCAGTAAGTAACCCAACAGCTCCCCCCCCCCCCCCCCCCCATTAACCTTTTTTTAAAAAAAAAATTTTTAATTTTTTTTTTAATGACTTGGTGGGCCGCATAAAGACCTTTGGCCGCGGGCCGTAGTTTGCCCACCCCTGCGCTAAATGGTCGTCTTCGCAAATAGTCGTCTTCAACACGAGAAAGGAATCTTCTGGATTTATTTTTTTAAGTGAGTGTAAGGGCTGGATTTGTCATTAATGGAGGAGGAGAAGCAACGATTAACGTGTCTTTGTTAGCAGTTTAGGTTTCGGACTGAGGTCAGGGTAGGATCAAGTTTAAAGCTGCAGACAGTTCTGGTTTTAAACCAGTGACAAAAACAACTCCAAGCTGTTTGGTGCCTAATGGGCTAAGTTGTATTACACTTTGTTTGCCATTAGGCTCGTCGCTTAACTGAACAGGCTTTTCTTGTTTAAAAATCTCACAGTCTATTAAAACTGCCATGAGAGGCTTTTGGATCGGGGCCAGCAGCATTTTGTGGTCGGTCTCAGAATAAGATAACGGTTTGTTCTGGGGTTTACAAGTTTGAACTTCTCTCCAAATTTCATCATCATACGGTTGAATACATGATTCTAACCATTTCCATTTTTCTTCCATTGTACAAACATCCTGCATTTCACATAAATCATGTAATAAGGTGGTTACTCCCAATTTGTAAATGTGACTGAGTTCTTGATACCATTGAAGGCACAAAGGGAGGCAGCTTCCCTTGCTGCTTGGTCCGTAAGAGCATTTCCTCTTGCTTCCATAGTGTCCTCATGAGTAGGGGCTTTACATTTTAGAACTGATACTTCTTTGGCAAGGTCATAGCTTCTAGAAGATCTCGTACTTCCTTTGCATTTCGCATAGGTGTACCCGCTGTTGTGAAAAATCCTCTTTTTCTCCCCAGATGGCCAAAATCATATGCTACTCCAGAACCATATCTGGAGTCAGTATAGATGTTAGCAGTTCTATCTCTTGCCATATGGCATGCTTCTGTTAGTGCTTTTAATTCGGCCTGCTGAGCTGATGTACCTGGGTTCAAACTTCCTTTAGCTAATACTTTGTGTGGGCTTGTGACTACCCACCCAGCTTTTCTGATACCCTTGTCAATAAAAGAGGAACCATCAGTGAACAGGATTAAATCTAGGTTCTGCAGTGGCTCTTCTTCTACTAAGCATATTTCTTCCATTTCCTCGATTATTTTCACACAGTCATGCCCTTCTCTCTCCCCTCCCTTTTGTTCCTCGGGAAGCAGGAGCAAAGATTTACAGGACTGGCTTTGCATAAATGTAGGTTGGGAGCTTCCAGAACTGCTGTCCATCTAGCTCATGTAACTTGTGACACTGTTCATGGATAATAGAGAATGGACTGAGTGTGCACATTTAATGGTTTAACTTTAGTTCAGGACAAGCCCCGATGTTGCCATTACAGCTCGACATGTGGCTTCCATGGCTCGTAAACAACTGCCAAATGCTAGTGCCACATTGTCAAGTTTAGTATCCAACCGGTCTTAACTGATCACCATGTTCCTGAGCTAGTACTGCAGTAATGTAACCATCTCTTTCATGAACAAACATGGTAAAAGGTTTTCCGTTGTTTGGAATACCTCAGGCTGGTGCTGAACACGGGATCTTTTTCAAATTCAGAAATGATTGTTTTTTGTTCAGAATTGAGTTTAACTCGATCTTTGATTTTCTGTTTCTTTTAAAAGATCATTCAATGGCTGGCATAACTGAGTATAAGAATCAATCCAATTTCTGTTAAAATTACAGAGTCCCAAGAAAGATCTGACTTCCTGTACAGTTGAGGGTTCTTTAGCTGCTTTGATGGCAGCTGTTCTATCCTGAATAAGTTCCCTTTTGCCTTTGGAAATTTTCTGACTCAAGTAAACAACTTCTTGATGGGCAATTTGTACTTTGGTAAAGCTAAGTTTGTGACCATTAGTACTGAGGTGGTCCAAAACCACCCGTAGATCTTTCTCATGATCATCTTTATTGATGGAGGCTATCAGAACATCACCTACATACAGGATAATGGTGGAAGGCAGATCAGGCAGTTCCCTGAGATGATTCTGCAGAGCCATGTGGTAGATAGATGGGCTATTGTGAAAACCTTGCGGTAGTCTAGTCCATGTGTACTGTTGCTGATTAACTGTAAAAGCAAACCATGGTTGTACTTGCTTAGCTAGTGGTACTGACCAGAAGCCATTTGCCATATCAATGACTGAAAACCATGAAGGTCAGGAGTTAAAGAGTTAAAAATAGTAGATGGATCTGCCACTAAAGGAGCTTTTCTCACAATGAATTGATTTGCTTTTCTGTAGTCAATAGTAAGGCGCCATGTGCCATTAGCCTTTTTTACAGGCCTGTTTGATGAACTGTGAATGCACCACTAAAATACCCCTTTCTTCAAGTTGTTTATTATAGGTAGAAAGCCTTGAATTGAAGTTCTATTAATAGGGTATTGTTTGGTATAAGATGGAGCAGATCCCATAAAAGTGACTGGTTCCATTTTCAAAAGACCACAATAATTTTTGTCAATTGCCCAAATTGGATGATTTTGTATTTCATTTTTTTGATGTGTCTAATGGACCAGGTGATTTTTCCATTATTGAAATTGAGTGAAGAATTTAGTTGTGATAAGATGTCCATACCTAGAAGTGCTTGTGTTACTGGACCTACCCATATTGATGTCATCAGTTGATGTGGTCCAAATTCTAAAATCAGTGGTTTAGTCTTCCGAAGAGTAATAGAATCTCCTCCTGCAGCAAAAGCTTCAATTTTTCTGCAGTTAGGGGAAAGAAAGCAGCATTCTGTTCAGTAACACAGGTAAGTTCAGCTCCAGTATCAAATAATAAATCGATATGAATACCTCCCACTCTTAGTGAAATATATAGTCCATAATTTTTCTGTTCCACGAGTGCATGTAGAGAAAAATGGAGAGAATCATCAAGAGTGGGGTCGAGTAGTTTTTTGAATTATCATACAGAGAATGTCTTTGAACTGGAGGACAGTTGTTTAACATTTCATTCACAGCATTGTCGTCATCGTGTATGTCCCTACGTGGGTAAGGCTCCCCCTACATGGAAACAGCTGGGAGGGTCTAGAATCCCTGTACGCAAGTCTGGGTGCATCTTGTTTGTGTGCGTTACGTGATTGACCACGAGGTGGAAACGTATTGTAGTGAACATTGTCTACTTCATATCATCTCGCGAATCCATCCGTTGTTTGATAGCATGTAGTCATCCAGTGTCCGACTCTACCGCAGAAAATACATTGTGGTATTTTTGACCTGATTTTAATGGAGCAAGGGTACATGTTTACCCTGACACTTGTGGTGAAATTAGTTATTGCTGATATTCCTGTAGGTGCTGCAGCAGCCGCCGTTGGAGCAGTGGGTAGAGCAAACAGTCGCTGCTGGAGCAGCAGATAACACAGGCTGAAATTGAGCAATGGGTAACATCGGCTGAACTTGAGCAAAAGGTACCATGGGCTGCATTTGAGCAGCTGCAGTGTTTAAGATTGCCTGGTTGTGCAAATCACGATCTATCTGAATGCATCGGTCAACTATGTCCCGATATGTACCAGCTGTGGCCCAAGCCGGTAAAACCAAATTCAAGGCAGCAGAAACTTCAGGTTTAACACCGGCTAGAAAAGCCGTTTTAAATGGACTTAAAGTGCTTGTGTCCATGTGTCAGTTTCATGTCCGAGTGTCATTCCGGAGTGTTCTATCCAAGTATGTAAAAATCTTTCTTCAAAATCCTGTACATCTTCATTATATTTTGAATGCAAGATGTGATCTTAGACCAATCAATTCTCGAGGGGCGAAATTTTAATAGCCAATTTTTGATCGCCAGCCAACCAGCTTCTAAATTTTGCAAATCCTCTCCGAGGGCAATTTCTACCTCTAGTCCAAGAGTTGCACTGGCACGAATGCCTACTACAACAGTCAGAATTTGTACTCCATCAAATGGGTGGAGATGATAAACGGATTGTAATCTGTGAAGTTGAAGGGTGTTGAAGATCTTTGGACCAATTGTCAGTTTTTCAGGGTCTGCTGGTTCATGAATCCAATGGTGGTCAAATATGTTTTTAGTGACAGTTTCACCTTCCTCTTCTACTTTCTTGCTTCCAACTCTAATCCGTTTGCATTTTAAGGGGCTAGTCAAATTAATTTAGTATTTTGCATTGTAGGAAAACATGTTGCATCACTATCTTCATCTGATTCAACTGGCAAATGAATTTTAGATTTTAATTTAGTCCTGACACTTGATCTCGGCTGTGCTATTGCCAATTGTGCCACTGGGGCTGCTTGCTGAATTTGAACTGTTTGTTCAGCTGCTTGTTGAATCTGAGCTGTGCTTTGGTTTAAATTATGAGCTGCAAGACTGTCTATCAGGAGTTTGCAGTGTCCTTTAAATTGTTCATTTCTCCTTCTAAAACACACCTTTCTTCGATTAACTTGCAATTTTCAATTTCAATTCGCTCAGTTTTGATGGCAACTGTTGGTATTTTGACTTAATTTCAAGAACTTTATGTTGCAATTCTTCAATTTGAAAAGATAGTTGCTGGACTTTAAAGGATTTGTTTTCCAATCCTGTTCTAATTTCATCATAATGCTTAAGTTTGGATTTTGCATCTCGTAATTCCTCAACAACTGCAATCAGTTGATCTTTAATGGACTTAAGCTAATGATCACTTTTATTTTAATAGTTATTTCTTGCTGTCTGCATATTTGTCCCATAATTGCCAGGGACCATTTGCACGTTCTGCACCATGCAATCGTGTGTATTTTCCCCAATGCCCTCCTGATATTGTCGAGGGACGACTGTCCTCTGGGGATATCATATTTGATTCAATTTTCTTGAGATTTCACATGGTCTAAATTGTCTACGAATGAAAGATCCAAAATCTCCCAATATATCTTCAATAGAAACATCTGGTACAGCACTACCTCACTTGGACGTTGTGGGGAGTAGTTCTCCACCATTTGAAGGTCCTGAATCTATTTTGGGACTCATGTCCACCATAAACTGCAGCCTTACACCCAATTGTTTGGTGTCAACATCCTTTGTGTATCTGTGTACACTACCGTGACTATTTTTTTTTCCAGTCCCTTTTTATTTTCAGTTTCAACGACCGGCACCTGATTGATTTAGCACAGTCTATGAAAATATCCTTTCCAGGGGTTGAAGCACTGATTGATGCGGCTTTAAGACTTTCAATGGGTGAAAAAGATGTTTATTACCCCAGTCTAGCCGTTTGTCCTTGGATCTTCTGTCCTCGTGGGCCTCCTCCGATTATTCCTGAAGGTTCCTGAACCTCTCCGATTTTCGTCCGATCTCCTTTCAGAGCTCCTCCCCTTTTGCCGAACTACGCCAGGTTGTTAGATCTACCCTGCGGTTTTAGCAGCACATTGCGATTACTAATACTCAGTAGAAATTTAAGTTAAAACTTCTCAGGTGCAAATAAGAATCTGCTTCATTTGTCTCTACTGATTACAATTGAGAGTCATTTAAAGTCTTATTCACTAATAAGTCCAGGACAGCATAGGACTCACAGGGAGGCAATCTGTAGACAATTCAACTTTCAAACAATCACAGAAATGATTTTCTTGTTCAGGCAAACATCTCGCAATAACTTCAGAAGTCAAACTCAGAAAGTGAAATATGAAAAAAAAACAGACAGCGAATATTTAAGTCAAAGTATAGACTGATTCCGGAAAGAGAGAGAGAGATGGCCGAAAATCCATCATGGTTATACCAAATCATAGACTTTAGCCATCTATCTACACCCCAATGTAATTCTAATTGGTTTGGATTAACATCAAATGAGTTTGATTTGAGGGTTAGTTGTCACTCATAATAGGCAACATTACCCTAAAATGCATTCTTGTATGAGCTTATGGAATGCAATTCGGCTTCCTTATCGCAAGCTGCTTGAACTGGATTCTTGCTGCGGACAATAGCAACTTTAGGTTCCTGCCCTGTTGTGACGGAGCCTGCCCTGTCCTTGGTCACGTTATCTTGCAAATGTATTTGTTAGCTGATAAGAATGCTGTTTTAATTCATCAGTTTCTGTGTTCTGTTGAAGCTATGTTTTGAAATGCTGAATGTGTGTTTTGAAATGACCTGAGTTATGAGTGAGTTTTAAAATGGTATTTAATAGACTCGGGGCTTAATGCCTAAATAGCTATCTTTTACCTATAGAAAATAGCTGCCTCCTACACGCTCCCACTGTATGGGCGACACGGTAGCACAGTGGTAGCACGGTTGCTTCACAGCTCCAAGGTCCCAGGTTTGATTTCCTGGCTTCGGTCACTGTCTGTGTGAGTCTGCATGTTCTCCACGTGTCTGTATGGGTTTCCTCCGGGTGCTCCGGTTTCCACAGACCAAAGATGAGCAGGTTAGATGGATTGGCCATGCTAAATTGCCCACGTGGTCCAAAAAGGTGAGGTGGGGTTATGGGTTAGGTTGGAGATATAGGCTTAAGTTGCTCTTTCCAAGGGCTGGTGCACTCGATGGGCCAAATGCTCTCCTTCTGCACTGTAAATTCTATGATTCTGTTTCAGTGTGAACTCGCTGGTGTTTCTGCAGATTCTGTTTACTTGTAAATCTTTTTTCACAGTCAGAACATTTAAAGGTTTCTGATCAGTGTGAACAAGTTGGTGTCTAGTCAGATCGGATGACTGAGTGAATTTCTTCTCACACACGGGGCAAGTGTACGGTCTCTGCCCAGTGTGAACACGCTGGTGTTTCAAAAGCTGGGATGACTCAGTGAATCCCTTCCCACACACGGAGCAGGTAAACGGCCTCTCCCCAGTGTGAGTGCGTTGATGTACGTTATATACCTTTTACTTTTAAAGCTCTTCTCACAGTCAGAACATTTAAAAGGTCTCTTATCAGTGTGAACACGTTGGTGTGTCCGGAGGTTCGATGACTGAGTGAATCCCTTCCCACACACGGAACAGGTGAATGGCCTCTCCCCAGTGTGATGGCGTTGGTGGAACAGTAAATAATTTCTGCTTTTAAAGCTCTCTCACAGTCAGCACATTAAATGGTCTCTGGTCAGAGTGAACCTGGCGGTGAGCCGGAGGTTGATGAAGCATTAAATCCCTTCCCACACACGGAGCAGGTGAACGGCCATTCCCCAGTGTGAGTGCGTTGATGTATCAGTAAATCAGTTCTGCTTTTAAAACTCTTCTCAGTCAGCACATTTAAAAGGTCTCTCATCATTATGAACAAGTGGTGTTTCAGGAGTTCGGATGACTGAGTGAATCCCTTCCCACACACGGAGCAGGTGAATGACCTCTCCCCAGTGTGAGTGCGTTGATGTATCAGTAAATCCTTTCTGCTTTTAAACTTCTTTCCACAGTCAGCACATTTTAAACGGTCTCTGGTCAGTATGAACATGCTGGTGTGTGATGAGGTTGGATAACGTAGTGAATCCCTTCCCACACACGGAGCAGGTAAATGGCCTCTCTCCAGTGTGAATACGTCGATGAGTTTCCAATTCAGATGGGTAACTGAATCCCGACCCACAGTCCCCACATTTCCACGGTTTCTCATGGTTATCGACAAGTTGTCAGGTGTAGGTGGGATGCAGATTTGAGGTCACTATCAGATCAGCCGTGATGTTGTTAAATGGTGGAAACAGGACACGGGGCTGAATGTCTTATTGCTGCTTCTTGATTCCTTTGGTGCGAATGTCCTTATGTCTCTCCAACTGGATCATCAGTTGAAGCCAGAGTACGGTGTCTCCCTGATGTAAATGCTGCAATATAATTTCATGCTTTGTGATTGGTTAAAGCTCAGTTCCAACTAACTGTGGAAAATTACTGAGATGTCTGTGTCTCGGTGCTTTTCAATCAGTCATTTTTGAAATGTTTTCCAAAAGACAAAACAGACAAACATTTCTCCATCTACGTTGAAAGGCCGGTCCTGATGAATCAAGTGACTCTGTCAGATTCGTCATGATGTTTCTGTAAAAGGAGATTACATTGAAATATTGTGAATATATAAGACACAAAAGGCCATTCTGTCACAGATTCTGCTGAAATGAAAACAAAATGAAATTAAAATCGCCTTATTGGCACGAGTAGGCTTCAATGAAGTACTGTGAAAAGCCCGAGTCGCCACATTCCGTCACCTTTCCGGCGAAGCTGGTACGGGAATTGAACCGTGCTGCTGGCCTGCTTGGTCTGCTTTGAAAGCCATCGAATTAGCCCAGTGAGCTAAACCAGCCCCTGCTGTCAATACTCTGCACACATCTCCGAATGTCACACCTATCAAATCTCAGCCTTCCAGCTGATTTTTGATTCCATTTTCTCTCATGTGCTTGTCCCGTTTCCTTTTGAAACATCTCAGCACTTTCCTCAACTCATTTCCATGGTAATGAGTTGCACATTCTGAACCTGTGATAAATAATTTTGTCCGTATTGTCCCCTTGGATTTATTCGTAACTACCTTGTATTTATGACTTGTTGTTTATTGAATGTAATTAAATGAAAAATCTCTTATTGTCACAAGTTAGGCTTCAAATGAAGTTACTGTGAAAGCCCCTAGGCAGCTGTTCGGGAGGTTGGTACGGGAATTGAACCAGTGCTGCTGGCCTGCCTTGTATGCTTTCAAAGCCAACGATTTAGCCCAGTGTGCTAAACCATGGCCACTCTCTCACATCGTCCCCCCTCCATTTAATCTTTCCTGAGAGCAGTAATCTCTCATGTGACAAAAGTTATCACTGTCAATACAGGGTAGAATTCGCAGAGACAAACCTTTCTGTTGGGTTCAGTTTGTTGTGTGCAAATTCTCCATTTCTAACCCCCTGTAAAGGGGTTTACAAAAGCCATCACTGTCAGTCCAGGATAGAAATGCTGAACAGGCAATTCTAGTTTCTCTGGAACATTTTTTCCTCTCTTGTTCCCCCAAAATTGTCAATCCCCGTCCCACACACTCTCCCTCCTCCCCTGGGCTGAAATCCAAACCCATCTCACATCTGCACCATTTCTTTCCTCCACTCCCAGTTTTCTCCCTCCCTCTCCTCTGCCTGGGTCCAGTTCTCCAGCTCCTGTCTGCAGACTGACAATAAAATCAGTGGGTCTTAATTGGGAGTTTGGGGCCTCCAGCGGGTGTTTGTGAATCCTCCCCGCCCACCTGCCAGGGTTTCCTTCCTTGCCACAGATCAGAGTCGTCATTGATTAGAGTGCAAAGTGTAAGCTCTATTTATTATCCCCCCCTCCCCCATCCTTTGATGTGAACCACCCTCAGTGTGTGACACAGGATGGTGCCCGTTAACCTGGGCCTGTTCCCGGGAGGGAGGGAGAAGCTCCGCAGCTGCAAACCAGGGAGCTGACAATGATGGTGAAGGGTTTGCTCCAGCTCACAATGCCCGGGGACGGATTGACGGCGGGTTCGGACCAATAGAAAGAGGGGATGTGCCTGGAAGACCAAACAAGAACGTGTGGTCCTCCAGCCAATCAGAGTGAATGGAGGCGGAGCAAATCGGGGCTCGCAACTCCCTCCGCATGCACCCCGCCAATCACTTTGTCCATTCGGACCTGTCTCGGGGAAAAGCCCGAGCAGCTTTCGCGGTTCAACTGCTGTATCCTAGCTTCGTATTCGGAGCTTCGGGCTACACAGAGTGTTTATGAAGCCTCCGACCCATCCGCCGGCTCCAATCCCTCCCTCATGCCTCACCTGATCGAATTTGACCGGTTGAGGATACCCACCCTACCAGCCTGAATCCAGAGTCGTCATCGGTACTGCTACACCATTCAGAGCGGGGAGAGACCCTACTCATGCTTCTGTGGAGACAAGGGCACCACGATAGCACAGTGGGTAGCATGTCGATTCACAGCTCAAGGACCATGGGTTTGATTCCCGGCTGGGTCACTGCCTGTGTGCACTCTGAACTTTCTCCCTGTGTCTGTGTGGGTTTCCTCCGGGTGTTTCTGTTTTCCTCCCACAAGGTCCCACAAAACGTGCTGTTAGGTGATTTGGACATTCTGAATTATCCCTCTGATTACCGAGTAGGCGCCCGAAGTGGCGGCGACTAAGGGATTTTCTCAGTAACCATTGGCAGTGTTAAAAGCTATTTTCGACACTAATAAGTTATCATTCAATTGATCGTCAAATGTGGACAGGCACAAGGACACCAGCAGCATGCTGAAACCGTGGAAAATAGGAACTGGTTTAGCACAGGGCAGGCCAGCAGCACGGTTCAATTTGTTGTGTGTAAATCCTCCCCTACTAACCCCCTGTAAAAGGGTTTCCAAAATTACTCACCGTCAGTCCAGGGTAGAAATTCACAACATTCTCTCCTCCTGCTCCCTGGTCCAGGATAACCGCTCATGCCCCCCCCGCTGCACACTGACCATCTTGTCATCAGCAGTCCCCTGATTTGAGGGTGATGTTGACTCATGATTGTGAGTTTCTGCCCTGGGTCTTCATGTGGCTGAACAGAGCCACAGAGCTTTGGACACATGGGACAGAATAGTTAATAAGACAGAGAAATCCGGAGAGCAGGATTGGGTTCCTTTTCTTTCTATCTCTGCCACCACTTTGCATCATCAATAAGACATTGGGACTGAAAGACTAATCCAGTTTGATGCACACGTAGTCTCCATTCTGAACATTGCGGAACAAGCTTCTCCCACTCATTGAAACATCGTCCCGACAAAAATGAGAAACGCGCATGCTAGTAAGGCTAGTATGATATGAATGGGAGTTAATAGTAGTGTACCAAGTACTTGCTACCCTGTTGAAACTGAGGTTTTAAGGTAGTCAGTGCTAGGTTTTCAAACAGTGACAACAGCTTTATAAAGATAATTTGACGATCTCTCAAATTTGTTAGAATTCTGGCGGTCAATATTTTTGTTACAAAATGGTTACCAGATTTCCAGATCAGCAGTAATGTCCAGATGATGGCGCCGGAGCGAGGCGACTCTCTGCAGGCTCCCCCCAACAGATCCACTTTTAACTTTATTTATACTCGTTCTAACCTTTTAAAAATTAATTCTAAAGCTAACATTATTACTAACCTCTGTCTTTTATCCTCTCTTGCAGACTTGAAGATCCTCCGAGTCCCTTGCAGACCTTGTGACCTGACCCCCGTGACCTGGAAGAAGTTCGGGCCCAAACCGGAAGTGAAGCCCCGACCTCGATTTGGAGCCGACCCGGGCTTCGGAGCTCCAAACCCGGCCTAACAACCGACGCAAGCCCCCGGATCGCCCGGCCTTGTCCCCGGAGCTCCCGACCCGACCCCCGACGGCAAGACACGGCTCAACGCGACCCCGAGAGACCCGCCAAGCGACCGGACCCGGACAGGCCCGCCCAGCAACCCGACCTACCTGGTGATGGAAGAAAGAAAAATCCACATGGAGGCCCCACCGTTCTGACTTCAAGATCCGACCCCAGGAGCGCCCAGGAAGGGAACAGACCATGGGACCTAGCCCAATCTGCCCTAGGAAGCCCCTGCCCACGACCCAGGACCCCAGAAACAACGGAGACCGCGCGCGAGGACGCGAACACGCTGCAAGGTATTCCCGCGCCCGCAGAACGCCGGGACCCATCTGGATCGCAGACTCACCCCCCCAGCAACCCCTCTACCTCAACCAGCGCCCAGGGCCCTGCCAGACGCGACCCCGGAAATGTAAACAGCGCCCTGGACCTCGCTGGCGCCCTGGACCCCGCCAGCGCCCTGGACCCTGCCAGACGCAACCACCTACCTTCCACAAGGGCTGACGTCTCCCATCGGATCCCAGGATCATCCAGCAGCAGCCGCCGACCGAGAAAGCGAGGGAAACGCAGCGGTCTGCAGGTTAGACTGAAGGAACGCGGTTTCAAGACCCCTCTCCCCAGCATACTCCTGGCAAACGTCCAAGCGATTGAAAACAAGCTGGATGAACTTAACGCCAGACTTTCCTCTCAGAGGGAAGTAAGAGACTGCTGTGTGCTCTGTTTCACAGAGGCATGGCTCACCCCCACCTCACTGGACTGTGCCATACAACCTGAAGGCTTCTCTATTCACCGAGCGGACCGCACGGCATCTTCAGGCAAAGCGAAGGGTGGAGGGGTTTGCCTCCTCATCAACTCCTGGTGCTTGGATGTGGTGACCCTGGCGACCTACTGCTCCCCAGACCTGGAATACCTGACCGTAAAGTGCCGCCCATACTATCTTCCACGTGAGTTCACTTCAGCCATTATCACAGCGGTCTACATCCCACCCCAGGCAGAAGTGAGGAAGGCGCTGGATGAACTGTACACAGTCAAAACAACTATGAAACAGAACACCCGGAGGCCCTGTTCATTGTGGCCGGAGACTTCAACAAAGCCAACCTCAAGAGTGTACTGCCAAATTCCACCAGCACATCTCCTGTACCACCCGGGGCGACAACACTCTTGACCACTGCTACTCAAAAATCAAGGGCGCCTACCGTCCCATCCCCCGACCGCACTTTGGGAAATCAGACCATAAGACTGTGCTCCTTCTCCCGGCTTACAAGCAGAAACTCAAGCGGGAGAATCCAGCTAAGAAGGTTGTGCAGTGCTGGTCTGAGGAGACAGAAGAGCTCTTACGTGACTGCTTGGAGACAGTGGACTGGTCCATATTTAAGAACTCAGCGACTAACTTAAATGAGTATGTCACCACCGTCACAGACTTCATCAGCAAATGTGTGGACGACTGCGTGCCAAAGAAAGCAGTACGTATGTTCCCCAACCGGAAACCATGGCTCAACCGCGAGATTGACTCCCTACTGAAGGACAGATCTGAGGCATTCAAGGCAGACGACCCTGTCCTATACAAGAAATCCAGGTACGACCTCCGCAAAGCCATCCGAGATGCCAAGAGAGAATATCAAACTAAGCTAGAGTCACAGACAGACTCTCGGCGGTTGTGGCAAGGACTAAGCAACATAACGGGCTACAAAGCGAAGCCGAGCAGTATCTCTGGCAGCAGTGCACCCCTCCCCGATGAACTTAATGCATTCTATGCTCGGTTTGAGCAGGTAACCAACAACCCGCTATCGAGTGCCCCAGCAACCCATAATTCACCCATACCCACCATCACAGTTTCCGAAGTCAGATCGGCCTTCCTGAAAGTGAACCCACGGAAGGCGATGGGCCCGGACGGGATCCCTGGTCGTGCACTCAGAACCTGCACGGACCAGCTGGCAGAGGTTTTCACAGACATCTTTAACCTATCCCTACTCCACTCCGAGGTCCCCACCTGCTTCAAGAAGACCACCATCATACCGGTACCAAAGAAGAACCAGGCAACGTGCCTCAATGACTACCGCCCGGTGGCCCTGACGTCAGTTGTAATGAAGTTCTTCGAGAGGCTGATCATGAAGCGCATCACCTCCATACTCCCGGAACGCCTTGACCCACTTCAATTCGCATACCGTCGCAACCGGTCCACATCAGACGCCATTTCCCTGGCCCTACACTCATCCCTAGAGCATCTCGAAAACAAGGACTCCTACATCAGACTCCTATTTATTGACTACAGCTCCGCCTTCAACACCATAATCCCAGCCAAGCTCATATCAAAGCTCCAAAACCTAGGACTTGGCTCTCCACTCTGCAACTGGATCCTTGACTTTCTGACCAACAGACCACAGTCAGTAAGAATGAACACCAACACCTCCTCCACAATAGTCCTCAATACCGGGGCCCCGCAAGGCTGCGTACTTAGCCCCCTACTCTACTCCCTGTACACACACGACTGCATGGCAAAACTTGGTTCCAACTCCATCTACAAGTTTGCTGACGATACGACCATATCTCGAATAACGACGAGTCTGAATACAGGAGGGAGATAGAGAACTTAGTGGAGTGGTGCAACGACAACAATCTCTCCCTTAATGCCAGCAAAACTAAAGAGCTGGTCATCGACTTCAGGAAGCATAGTACTGTACACACCCCTGTCAGCATCAACGGAGCCGAGGTAGAGATGGTGAGCAGTTTCAAATTCCTAGGGGTGCACATCACCAAAAATCTATCCTGGTCCACTCATGTCGACGCTATCACCAAGAAAGCACAACAGCGCCTTTACTTCCTCAGGAAACTAAGGAAATTTGGCATGTCCACATTAACCCTTACCAACTTTTACAGATGCACTATAGAGAGCATCCTCTCGGGCTGCATCACAGCCTGGTATGGCAACTGCTCGGCCCAGGACCGCAAGGAACTTCAGAGAGTCGTGAATACCGCCCAGTCCATCACACGAACCTGCCTCCCATCCACTGATTCCATCTACACGTCCCGCTGCCGGGGGAAAGCAGGCAGCATAATCAAGGATCCCTCCCACCTGGCTTACTCACTTTTCCAACTTCTTCCATCGGGCAGGAGATTCAGAAGTCTGAGAACACGGACGAACAGACTCAAAAACAGCTTCTTCCCCACTGTCACCAGACTCCTAAATGACCCTTTATGGACTGTCCTCATTAACACTACACCCATGTCTGCTTCATCCGATGCCAATGCTTATGTAGTACATTGTATATATTGTGTTGCCCAATTATGTATTCTCATGTATTTTCTTGAATTCTGTTCAATTCCCTTTTCTTCCCATGTACTGAATGATCTGTTGAGCTGCTTGCAGAAAAATACTTTTCACTGTACCTCGGTACACGTGACAATAAACAAATCCAATCCAATCCAATGTACTTTGCACCAAATGGGCATCGAATAACCATATGTACATTAACGAGATGGTTGCAACAGCACTAAATTCAATGTGTGTAGATTTGGGATTGAGTGAGTCAGGTGTGAAGAGGTCTTGTTGAGAAAGGTGGATTGTCCTGGGGAAGCCTTTCCTGCCACATTCCAATAAAGATGGCGCCCGTTAACCCGAGCCCAACATGAGCTGCAGCTCCGCTCGGTACAAACTGGGTGCAGTAAACTCTTTTCCGAGGTTTGCGGCTCACAACAGTTTTACACAACGTTTCCGCCCACCCCCGCCACATCTCGCTCCCTCCATATTGTTAAATGTCTCTCACCAATTCCAGATCTGAAAAACACCCATTCAGCATCGCCATATCCACACTGCGCATGCTTCAATCACAGCCTGACCCCGCCCTCATTCACTCCGATTGGTTGGAGGACACAACCACCCTCACTCGATCCTCAAGTCCCGCCTCCGCTTTCTATTGGTCCGGAGCTGTGCCGTCACATCACCCGGGCATTGTGACGGTAAACAGA